>NC_089912.1:5127500-5216572 GCF_040182565.1 Anser cygnoides | reverse complement strand
TTTAATTTGCTGAAGGCTATGTTTTTGGTAAACAGTCGGGCCTTATTAATTTGCCGAGTTCCTTTCACAGATTTTAATCACTCTTATAGGCGCTCCTGAGTTGGGTTAACAGGGTTAGTTAATACGTGGTCTTGTAGGGGGTTTTTGTATCTGTCTAGGTCTGTTAATAATGTTTCTATGTAAGCTTGCGCCGTTAGAGGGGTGTGGCCCTGAGTTACTTATTTTAGCATTAATTCTCCTATATTCATAGGTTGACCTGTTTGTGATAAGGGAATCATCTTATTTTGGTATTTTTGGGTGATGGAGCTTTGACGCACTCTTTGTTGATGGCTGCTTTAGGGCCCACGGTAGGATCAGTAGTAAGAATTATCCGCTAGTCGAGGTTGTATCCTTTTTTAATGGAGCTGTCCCTCCATTAAATAGCTCTTAATCATCTCATTAGGGCTCAGGATGTCCGGTAGGGAGGATTAAGGGGGAACTTAGATTCGTTTCACAGGTAACCAGCTATCACCCAGCTCGGTTGGCTTTTCACCTCTACTGACAAGTCATCCCACTCTTTTGCAACAGAGACGAGTTCGCTCTCTTTAACTGCTTGAAAGTAGCTCGCTTGGGTTTCGGGGGGGCAAACTTTAGTTCACTTCGCTTGGTTGTTCTCGCTAAACCATGATGCAAAAGGTACAAGGGTTGATCTTTGCTGTCTGTAGCTTTGATTGTTTCACTGCTATTTCATCTTTCCCGTACGGTACTGGGGTCTCTATCGCGTCTATGTGTCTTTTCTATCGCCTATACTAAGACTGTAAAATGCTTTAGTTTAACTTGTTTAGTAAATTCTTTAGTTTTGGTGTACTATTTGTGTGGTTGAGCTAGAGGGGGGGCTTCAAGACGATCCGGTCTAGTAGATATCTTTCAGGTGTAAGCTGAGTGCTTTGGTGTTATAGCTACGTCTTGATATTCTAAGTACACCTTCCGGTACACTTACCTTGTTACGACTTACCTCATCTTCAGCGTATTTATGGTATTAGTTATGTGGGATGTGGCTTTTGAGGAGGGTGACGGGCGGTATGTACGTGCCCCAGGGCCGGCTTAAAGTAGGCTCTATTGTCCCACTTTACTGCTAAATCCGCCTTCCAGAAGTGGTTTCACGCTTCTTTCCGTGTGCCCTATGAATAGGGAATGTAGCCCATTTCTTCCACTCCATAGGCTATACCTTGACCTGTCTTATTAGCGGGGTGCTATTGTGTCCACTGTTGTGCTCTCATTCGAGGTGGGCTGGCGACGGCGGTATGTAGGCTGTGTTGGCAAGGGGTGGTTGGGTTAATCGGGGATTATCGATTGTAGAACAGGCTCCTCTAGGTGGGTTTGGGGCACCGCCAAGTCCTTAGAGTTTTAAGCGTTTGTGCTCGTAGTTCTCTGGCGGATACTTCGGTAAAGTAAGTATCAAGATTTAGGGCCAGGCATAGTGGGGTATCTAATCCCAGTTTGGGCCCTGGCTTTCGTGGGTTTAAATCAGTCGTTAGTTCCTAAGATCATCTTAATGGTGTGTTTAGGTGCATCTTGGGCTTATGACAGCTTAGTTGCATTTTGATCTTAGTTAGCTAGGATAGGCATTTTACCACTCTTTACGCCATGTTAACAGGACGGTTGATTTGGGTTTCTTGTATGACCGCGGTGGCTGGCACAAGATTTACCAACCCTTGAAGTTAGGCTGTTGCTATAACTAAGTCAAGTTTGCACTCATTGCTTAATGTTAATTACTGCTGAATACCCGTGGGGGCGTGGCTTAGCGAGGCGTCTTGGGCTACTACTTGGGTGTGCCTGATACCCGCTCCTCAAGGCCTGTATGGTGGTAGGTGGTCGAGGGCGTTTACACTGGGGCGCGGATACTTGCATGTATATATTTGGCAAAAACCAACCGTAAGGTTAGGACTAAGTCTTTTGTCCGCAGGCATGTTTTATGTCATCTTGGCAACTTCAGTGCCGTGCTTTGTGTTAAGCTATGTGGACGGAGATGTGGTTAGCTGATAGTTGAGTGGTGAGTGAGAGTGAAGTATATGAAATTATTGTTTGTGTTTACTATTTTTAGTACTGGAGTTTCTCTAATAAGTTTAAGTTGTTTTGTATGTGTTTGTGTATATATATACATCGTCCCGACGATGTATTATGGAAGGGATGATTAATGGAGTTTTAGAGGTAGTTTGATGGGATTGGGCGATGAAGGTTCATGCTGCATGGTGGTTAGCGAAAGTTTACTGGTTTAGTTTATGAAGCGCAGGGATTGCGCTTAATGATTTGTTGTTTTGTGCTATGTCCAACGAGCATTCATCCAATAGCCCCATTTAACCCGGAGGGTGGAGGTAACATTAACTGAATGTGGTCAAAGTGCATCAGTGTCAAGGTGATTCCCCATATACGCCAACCGTCTCATTGAGGGACCCCTGAAATATAAGACAGGCCGTGAGGCAGGTGTGTCCAGGCTTAGATTGTGGGACCCCCGAGATCACTGGGAATAGCCACCTGTGAGGTAACCCCGGAAAAAATAAGAGGAACCAGAGGCGCCAAAAAGCTGGAACATGACGCGATTACGCATTGAGAAGGTGAAAGTACTCACAGATGCCACTTTGAAGGGCAAGGAGAGGTGAGTGAACCCAATGGATGGCCCTGACCGAGGAACCAGAGGCGCAAAAATGTGAGGAGGGCGAGGGGTTTAGGGGGAACGTATGGGCCTGAAGCTAGTCATACCGGACATTATGTGCAACGGGTTGCTGATTTCACGTGAGGAGTACGATTAATAAATCCATCTGGTACGAACTGCATGAGATATGTGGTAGAGAGTTGTTGTTAGGGTATGTCCTGTGAGCATTCATTAAAATGGGGTCTTGTTGTGTACGTGAGTGGAATTGACTGGGTGTTATGGTGTATAGTCTTGGAGCATTCATGTTGGGTGGCTTGGTAGGAGTGTGTTTGAGGGTTTAATGGCCGTGTACATGTATGGGTTTAGCACCTGCTTATAAGATAGTCCGTATATAATGTATATTACTGGTACTATAGTATGTATGTATATGGGGAATATAAATCTATGCACGAATATGCATAACCAAATACCCCCGCCCGGGGGGGGGGGGGGGGGTTAAGCATAATGGCATAGATGGGGCAGAATTATTAGGGGGTTTGCGGTTAGTTCCTGTAGTTGAGAACAATGGCGGCTTTTCGAGCCGCAGGCCTCGGGTAGTGTCCGGGCAGGAATAATGACTTATTTTATGTTTTTTCTAGGGATTTGCTTTGCGGTGGGTGTTTTGGGTGTGGCGTCGAATCCTTCGCCGTACTATGGGGTTGTTGGTTTGGTGTTAGCGTCTGTGGCGGGGTGCGGGTGGTTGCTGGGCCTTGGGGTTTCGTTCGTGGCTTTAGTGCTGTTTATGGTGTATCTGGGGGGTATGTTGGTGGTGTTTGTTTATTCAGTAGCTTTGGCAGCGGAGCCTTTCCCTGGGGCTTGGGGGGATTGACGGGTGATTGGATGTGCAGTGGCGTTTGTAGCAGTTGTTTTTGGGGGGTTGGTGTTTGGGGGGTTTATGGGGGCTTGGAAGTTCGGGGTTTCTACTGTGAATAATGTTGGGGTGTTTGTTGTTCGGTCGGATTTTAGTGGAGTCTCCATGTTTTATTCGCATGGGGCAGGGATGTTTTTAGTAGCGGGTTGGGGGCTGCTGTTGACTTTGTTTGTTGTGTTGGAGCTTGTGCGGGGGTTGTCGCGGGGTGCTATTCGGGCGGTTTAGGGGTTAGGGTCAGAGAATAGTTTATTGAAAATGCCAGCTTTGGGAGCTGGAGATAAAGGTTTGAGTCCTTTTTTTCTGAGTTTGGGGTACTCTAAGAAGTGGTAAGTCTTCAATCTTTGGTTTACAAGACCAATGTTTTTATAAACTATTAGAGTATTTAGCAGTTGAGTATTTTGTTTTCTAGGGCGCTTGCGGCGGGGAGGAGGAATAGGAGAATAGTGAAGTAGGCGATTGAGGCGAGTTGGCCGATGATGATGAATGGGTGTTCGACGGGTTGGCTCCCTACTCATGTTAGGACGAGGAGGTCGGCGACTAGTACTCAGAATAGAAGTTGGGAGAGTGGTCGGAATGTTATTGCTCGTTGTTTTGATTTGTGCAGGAATGGGATTAGGAATAGGATCAGTACGGAGGCGGCCAGTGCTAATACGCCCCCTAGTTTATTTGGGATTGAACGTAGGATGGTGTAGGAGAATAGGAAGTATCATTCAGGCTTGATGTGTGGTGGGGTTACTAGCGGGTTTGCTGGGGTGAAGTTTTCTGGGTCTCCTAGGAGGTTAGGCGAAAATAGGGCTAGTGCTATTAGAGGGGTGATTATTAAGGTGAGCCCTAAGATGTCTTTGATGGAGAAGTATGGGTGGAATGGGATTTTGTCGCAGTCTGATACGATTCCTAGTGGGTTATTTGAGCCTGACTCGTGTAGGAAGGTTAGGTGAACTAGGGTGATTCCTGCAATTAGGAAGGGCAGTAGGAAGTGGATGGCGAAGAATCGGGTTAAGGTTGGATTGTCCACTGAGAATCCTCCTCAGGCTCACTCTACTAGAGTTTGTCCAATGTACGGGATGGCTGAGAATAGGTTGGTGATTACGGTGGCCCCTCAGAATGACATTTGTCCTCATGGCAGGACATATCCTACGAAGGCAGTTGCTATTAGGGTGAGTAGGAGGATTACTCCTGTGTTTCAGGTTTCTTTGTATAGGTAGGAGCCGTAGTAGAGGCCTCGTCCGATGTGTAAGTAGATGCAGATAAAGAAGAGCGAAGCACCGTTGGCGTGGAGGTTGCGGATGAGCCATCCGTACTGGACGTCTCGGCATGTGTGGGCTACTGAGGAGAAGGCGAGTGAAGTGTCTGCGGTGTAGTGTATGGCTAGTAGCAGGCCTGTTAGGATTTATGTGGCTAAGCAGATGGCTAGAAGGGAGCCGAAGTTTCATCAGGCAGAGATATTGGAGGGAGCGGGTAGGTCGATTAGGGAGTTGTTGATTATTTTTAGTAGGGGGTGGGATTTGCGGATGTTAGGGGCCATTAGTGAGTCTGTGTGTTATTAGGATTATTACCAGGATGGAGAGGGCGAAGGATCCTAGGTAGGCCTTAATTAGCCCTGTGTGTATTGAGGTTGCGGCTTTGCTTGCGGCTACTTGTAGTTCAGCAAGGCCCTCTGGCCCTATTTTTTTGAGTCAGGAGAGGTCGATCAGGTGTAGGGCAATGTTTTGTCCCTTTTCTAGTAGGTTTTTGGAGAAGAATCGGTGTACTAGGGGGTTGAAGTACCCTAATGCAGAGGAGAAGTTTATGAGGGGGTTTGGTTTGGGGTGAGTGAGGGTGTGTGTTATGTTCGATAGTTCTAGGGCTAGGATGATTCCTAGGATTGTTATGATGATGGCAGCGGTTTTGGTGATAAGGGGTATGGTTATTGGGGGGGTTTTGGTTGGTGTGATGAAAGAGGTAATGATTATTCCTGCTGTAATGCTACCCAGGGCGAGTCGGGTTAGGGGGGCGGTGATTAGTGGGTTGTTTTCGTTTATTGATACTATTGGGGGGATTCGGGTCCGTCCAGCTTGGACTAGGATGGTTATGCGAATGCTGTAGGTTGCGGTGAATGCTGTGGCTATAAGGGTTAGGAGTAGGGCTCAAGTGTTTAGGTATGATGTATTTAAGCTTTCGATGATGAGGTCTTTTGAGTAGAATCCGGCTAGGAATGGGGTTCCTATCAGCGCCAGGTTTCCGATGGTTAGGCAGGAAGTAGTGACTGGGAGTATTTTCTGTAGGCCGCCCATCTTTCGGATATCTTGTTCTCCGTTTAGGTTGTGAATGATAGATCCTGAGCATAGGAATAGTATGGCTTTAAAGAAGGCATGGGTCGAGATGTGTAGGAAAGCTAGTTGTGGGAGGTTTAGTCCGATAGTGACTATTATTAGTCCTAGTTGGCTGGATGTTGAGAAAGCAATGATTTTTTTGATGTCATTTTGGGTTAGGGCGCACGTGGCAGCGAATAGGGTTGATAGAGCACCTAGGCATAGGCAGGCAGTTAGGGCTGTCTGGTTGGTGGCTAGCAGGGGGTGCATGCGGATGAGTAGGAAGATTCCGGCTACTACTATGGTACTGGAGTGCAGTAGGGCTGATACTGGGGTGGGGCCTTCTATTGCTGCGGGCAGTCATGGATGGAGTCCAAATTGGGCGGATTTTCCTGCGGCTGCGAGGATTAATCCTATGAGAGGGAGGATTGGGGTTTGGTGGGGGTGTACGGCTTGTTGGATCTCTCAGGTGTTGAATGTTGAAGCTAGTCATGCTATGCTTAGGATCAGTCCGATGTCTCCGATTCGGTTGTAGATTACGGCTTGTAGGGCGGCGGTGTTGGCATCTGCTCGGCCTTGTCATCAGCCGATGAGAAGGAAGGATATGATTCCCACTCCTTCCCAGCCCACGAACAAGAGGAATATGTTGTTTGCGGTTGTTAGGAGGAGTATGGCGATTAGGAATGTTAGTAGGTAGGTGAAAAATTTTGTTACGTATGGCTCTGAGGCCATGTATCATATGGCGAATTGCAGGATTGATCATGTTACAAATAGGGCGATTGGAAGAAATGTTATTGAGTATTGGTCTATTTTTAGGCTTAGGGGGATTTTAAAGTTTATAATGAATTTTCACTCTCAGTGGCAGGTGACAGATTCTACTCCCGAGTAGATGAATGCGGTTGTGGGGGCTAGGCTAATTAGGAATGCGGTTTTAACAGCGCGGGTGGTGGCTTGTGGGGTGTTTTTGAAGTTTTTAAATAGAAATGGCAAGATGATTGGGGTTAGGAGGATTGTCAGCGTGAGTAGTGTGAGGGAGTTGATTAGTAGTGTGGGATTCACTACTTTTACTTGGATTTGCACCAAGATGGGTGGTTCCTAAGACCAGTGGATTGCTGTTATCCTTTAAAAGTAAGGGGGCTGAGGTTTTAGGCTCAGATGCAAGAGTTAGCAGCTCTTGTTGGTTAAACCCTCCCCGGTGGGAGGGTTCCTTTGCTTCAGTCTTGGTCCCCATATGCAATGTGGAGGAAAGACGCTTCTCCTTCCGTATAACCATTCCTAAATTTTTATTTCTCCTTTCCCTTTCCCTTTCCCTTTCCCTTTCCCTTTCCCTTTCCCTTTCCCTTTCCCTTTCCCTTTCCCTTTCCCTTTCCCTTTCCCTTTCCCTTTCCCTTTCCCTTTCCTTTGCCCTTGCCCTTGCCCTTGCCCTTGCCTTTCCCTTTCCCTTTCCCTTTCCCTTTCCCTTTCCCTTTCCCTTTCCCTTTCCGTTTCCCTTTCCCTTTCCCTTTCCCTTTCCCTTTCCCTTTCCCTTTCCCTTTCCCTTTCCCTTTCCCTTTCCCTTTCCCTTTCCCTTTCCCTTTCCCTTTCCCTTTCCCTTTCCCTATCCCTTTCCCTTTCCCTGTTTCCTTTCCCTTTCCCTTTCCTTTTCCCTTTCCCTTTCTCTTTCCCTTTCCCTCTCCCTCTCCCTCTCCCTCTCCCTCTCCCTCTCCCTCTCCCTCTCCCTCTCCCTCTCCCTCTCCCTCTCCCTCTCCCTCTCCCTCTCCCTCTCCCTCTCCCTCTCCCTCTCCCTCTCCCTCTCCCTCTCCCTCTCCCTCTCCCTCTTTTTCCCTTTCCCTTTTTCCTTTCCCTTTTCCCTTTTCCCTTTTTCCTTTCATTTTTAAATGCAGCATGCACAAGGATCGAGATATAAGACTGGGGGCTGCAAGAGAGCATTTGTCAGCAAAGTTGCCCTTCTACATTCAACAGAGAAAGCAGTGGATGGGAGCAGATTTGCATCTGTTGTGTACAAAATGCTTCACACAGGGACATTGCAAAAGGCCAAAGGGATATTGCTTGACACAGGGCATGGTGCTGAATTATTACTAGGAACTGCTAGGCCAGGCTGGTATGAGGGCTGCTACTTGGGGATGGGATGGACATCTGTCAGCAGCTGGTCAGCGGTTCCACTTTGCCTCACTTACCTTCCCTATTCTTTTATTCCTGTTCTTCTTATGAACATGAATATGATTTTCTCTTTATTATTATTATTATTATTATTATTATTATTTTATGATTTTTCAACTCCCCCCAATCAATTGGGAGGGAAAAATGGTAAAAATATGGTGAAAATATTCTGGGAATTCTTAATATCACCTGAAGGACAATGCAGTCATTGATCACAGCCAACGCAGGTTCACGAGGGGAAAGTGCTGCTTAACGCACTTGATTTCCTTTTCGGAAGTGCTCAACCGTCTAGTTGGCCAAGGGAAGCCAGCTGATGGCACCTGTTTGGATTTCAGCACAGCTTCAATACTGTTTCTCACTGTCTCCTTCTGGACAAATTGAGCAGCACACAGCTAGAGCAATGCATAATGCCATGGGTGAACAAGTGGCTGACGGGTCGCGCTCCAAGGGTTATTGTAAATGGGGTTGCATCGGGCTGGCGGCCAGTCACTAGGGGGCTTCTGCAGGCCTCCATTTTAGGGCCAGTTCTCTTCAATGTTGTCCTAACTGACTTGCACGCAGGACTCGAGGGCGTCTTGAGTCCATTTAGGCACGATGCTAAATTGGGAGGAGCGTCTGACTCCATGGAGGGGAGGAAGGCCTTGCAGAGAGATCCTGACAAATCAGAGGGCTGGGCAATCCCCAACAAGATGAGGTTTAGCGAGAGCGAGTGAGGGATTCCGCACCTGGCAACAGGCAACCCTGGCTGTCTGGACAGTCTGGGGGGAGGAGAGGCTGGAGTGCAGCCCTGCAGTGAGGGCTCTGTGGATTTTGGTCGACGGCAAATTGAACGTGAGTCAGCCGTGGGCCCTGGCAGGCAGGAGGGGCAACGGCATCGTGGGGTGCCTCCAGCACAGCATCGCTAGCCGGTCGCGGGCAGGGATTGCTGTGCTCTGCTCTGCGCTCTTTCAGCATCAGCTCGAGTCCTGTGTGCACTTTTGGGCACGGCACTATCAGAAGGCCATAAACCTCTTAGAGAGAGAGCATCCAAAGGAGGGCTTCAAAGTGGTGAAGGGTCTGGAGGGCAGGACAGATGAGGAGCGGCTGAGGTGCCTGCGTTTGTTCAGCCTGCAGGAGACTGAGGAGAGGCCTGAGGGCGACCTGCAGCTTCCTCACGAAGGGAGCGGAGGGCCCGGCGCTAAGCTCTGCTCTCTGGGGACGGTGACAAAAGTGGAGGGAATGGCATGGAGCTGTGACAGGGGAGGGTCTGCCTGGAGGTGAGGACAAGATTTTTCACTGACACAGGGCTTGGCCACTGAACCAGGCCTCCCAGTGAAGTGGTCAGGGCAGCAAGCCTGCTGGAGTTCACAAAACGTCTGGGCAATGCTCTCAGACACGTGCTTTGGTTTGTGGGGGTCACCCAGAGCCATGGGCTCTGAGGTCACCCAGCAACGGACTGTGACTTCACGGCCCTCTCTGCTCATATTGGGGCGCAGGCAGAGCCCGCCCCAGCCTGGCTCGTGCCTGGATTCCTGCTGAGCGTTTGTGCGAGGCTTGGAGCGCCGAGCAAGGATTTGTTGGAGCTGTGCTGTGGGGCCGTCGGCAGCTGTTCTCAGTGCCCGTCCCCGCAGGCAGTGCCTGTGTTTCCCCGGCCCTGCCTGGCTCAGGCAGCCGGGGCCCTGTGAGGAGCACTTGCAGCAGCGCAGGTGAGCTGTGTGGAGCCACGTGCCCCGGGGCGGCCCGCGGGGGACGTGGGACCACCCAGCCGTGGGGCTGGGGCCGGGGGGGTTCCTGCTGAGGGGCCGGGGCACAGCCAGTGACCTTCTCTCTTCCTCGCAGCGTGCGCGATACCCGCTTCTGCAGTGCCGGTGCAGGGGAGCAGCTCGTCACCATCAGCTCTCCCCAGCGCACCTTAGCGTGAAGATCATGGCCACAGAGGAGGCGTGGACGTGTCCCGTCTGCCGGGAGGGGCGAAAGGATGTGGCCTACGCGACACCATGTAACCACCGGTTCTGCCTGGGCTGCATCCAGCGCTGGGCGAAACTGAAGGCCAGCTGCCCACTCTGCAGGACGGGCATGAGGACCATCAAGGTTTCCGTGCGGGGAGACGAAGACTACCTAGAATGCATCGTCTCCCCTCCCGCAGTGCCCGTACCTGTTGGCTTCCAGGCAGGCAGCGCCACCGCCCCCCACAGCCCTGCAGCGCCGGCTCCGTCCTCTGTGCCAGCCGAGGAGAGGGATGCGGAGCCCGATCCCCGCGCTGCTGTGGGCGGCCTCCTGCCCGAGGACTGGGCCGTGCTGTTCAGGGAGCGCAGGGACATCCTCAACCCTGTGCTGCCCTGGCTGCGCCGCGAGCTCTCAGCCATCTACGGGACACGCTGGTGGCAGGCGAGAGCTGCAGAGAGCTTCTTCCTGCACTCCCTGTGTGTGATGGGGCTGGACAGGGACGCCATCATTCAGCACACACAGCCCGCCTTGGGGCCCCTCACCGTGCCGCTCATCGACGGGCTCGTCGGCACCATCGTGGGCCTCTGCGGCGAGGACGCACGGAGGCTGCTGGGCCTCGAGAGCAGCCGCCCTGCCAGGGCGCAGGAGGCCAGACCTGCAGCTGCTTCTGGGCACGCTGCTCCAGCGCAGGGAGCCTTCAGTACCAGCCCTGCGCCCTCCAGCAGCTCTGCAGACCCTGACACGGACCAGATCCCCGGCACATCCAGCATGCTCCAGCGTGGGGGTCCTGGCGAAGTCCCAGCTGCAGACAGCCCCAGGGAGCAGGAAGAGCCCCGTGAAGAGCTGGGGCAGGAGGCAGCAGCAGGTCCCCCTGCCCGGGCCTGCAGGCGCAGACCCTCCACTCCTCACCACTCGACTCGGGGGTCCCGGCGCCCCAGGAAGCGCACCCGGGCGAGCAGTGCCCAAGACTCTCCCCAGCCCTGCAAGAGGCCGCTCCCCCGGCGCTTCTAGCAGGGCTCCTGCGGGTGATGAAATAAAGAACAATAAAATATATTGAATATACCACAGAAAAAGTCTCGGTGTGATTCAAACCAGAGCTGGCACAGCCCCGTGCATGCTGCTGCCTTCCCTCTCTTTTCCTGGTGCCGTCCCCGTGCCCTGCTGGCCCCCACTGTCCCTTTGGTCATGGCTGATTAATGTGCTTTGAAATGCCATTGCTTTATCATAGCAGAACCTCAGCTCAAACAATGTTCTAAAACTCTTTTCCAGCAGCTGTTCTAGTAACTCACACTGCAGTACATTTCCAGCTGCATTTTATTCTTTTGATATAAATCAGCATTTGACCTATTAGACTGGTAGCCCTTGAAAGCGTCCAGAAGCAGTCTGTGTGGCTTAATGTCACTCGGCAATACGGTCAGATAGCACAGGCATCTGAAGGCTGCCCTGAGGAGGAGCAGAGGGCAGGCACAAGCCTCGCCTATCCACAGTCTGGGGCTGCTTTGGCTAAGTTGGTCAAAGCAACACGTGGGCATTTTGATTTCAGTTTAAGAATGGTTAGATTTAGATTTATTCTTCATTGACCTAATCCAAGCCCCAGTTAAGTGTTTCAAACGGAAACAAGAAAGGCCAGAGAGGAATTGGCCCTGTTTGAACAAACTAGCCTGATTCCTCACAAGTTTTCTGGAGAGCCAAGTGCCTCTCCCGTTGAGGTGACCTGCGGTCTAGAAATATGTTGAAATACAAAACACTAGTCACAAGGTCATATCAGAAATTAACTGAAGAAAACTGTTAAATGAAAAGAGAAAAGTGAAAAGTGTACAGCAGTTCAAAGGTGAGGTGGTATGGCTTGCCTTCTATATTGATTTTGTTTCCTGCTTCGCAACAGGACTTCATGACAGTTATATAAAAAAAATGCAGAGAAACCTCTTGCTGTCGATAAAAAAAAAAAAAAAACTGAACTAAAGAGGTAAAAATGAAAAATTCTTTGGGATAACTTCATCTAGAAAGAACACTAATATCGGTCTTAGGTGGAAATGTTACTAAATAGAACGATTCAAGTGGCAAAATACAAAACCAAAGCAACTGGAATCTAAGTGGAAACACATTCTTGTGGTTGAAATGTCTTTGTCTCTAGTTTGTTTAAATAAACCTTCATCCAGAGGCCAGTTCAAATACAGCAGAGACAACAGAAGACAGAAGAAAAAGAAGATGGGGAGATGGGAAACAGCTTAGGAAAACGGGCAGTCCATTATGGTCTATTTCAGAGAAGAGGGTTTAGTAAACACTATCTACATTTTCAAGATGAAACAAGTGTTTATTTTATTTTGGTAACCATTTTTATCTCCCTTTCTAATGATACTCTCTTGAGTGTGCTCCCCAGAAAGCATGATTTTACCTGTGGATAGACACCATCATCCTGGAAGATGCTTAATGGTTTCAGCTGTCACTGGAGTTAACTTTAGCTTGTTGGGAGTTAAATACCCTTTGCAAATATGATCAGCCTCTTTGGCTCTGCATGGCTCTCTCTCCTGTCTCAACAAAACCATCCCACCACCTTGTGCTCTGCCTGAATTGTGTTTTCTTGGGGAGCAGTCTCAAAGATTGCTCTTCTCTGGACTCATCAGTGGCAGCTAAGGAAATCACATGTCTTTTGTCCAAAGGAGAAAGAGAACTCTAAGATTATTTGGCATGAGAAAGATTGTACAGGGAAGATTGTTTTTAAGAAATCATAGAATGGTTTGGGTTGGAAGAGACCTTACAGACCACCCACTTCCCACCCCACTTCCATGGGCAGGGACACCTGCCAGCAGCCCAGGCTGTCCCCAGCCCCATCCAGCCTGGCCTTGGGCACTGCCAGGGATGGGGCAGCCCCAGCTCCTCGGGGCAGCCTGTGCTGGTGCCTCAGAGTAGAGAAGTTCTTCTTTCTAGATCACCTACCCACTTTTAGTTTCAAGCCCTTAACCATTGCCCTATCCCTACACCCCCTGACATAGAGTCCCTCCCCAGCCTTCCTGTAGCCCACCTGAGGCACAGGAAGTCCACTGTAAGGTCTCCCAAGAGCCTTCGCTTCTCCAGGTTGAACAACCCCAACTCCTTCAGCCTGTCTCCATAGGAGAGGTTCTCCAGTTCTTTCATCATCCCCATAGTCTCCACTGGACTCATTCTAATACTTCTGTGTCCTTCGTGTGTTGGAGGCCCCAGAGCTGAACACAGGGCTCCAGGTGGGGTCTCCCGAGAGCAGAGCAGAGGGGAACAATCCCCTCCCTCGCCCTGCTGGCCACCATGCTGTTGGTGCAGCCCAGGCTACGAGTGGCTTTGTGAGCTGCAAGCACACATTGCCAGCTCATGTCGAGCTTCTCAGCAACCAGCACCCCCAGAACCCTCTGCTCAGGGCTGCTCTCAATCCATTCTCTGCCCAGCCTGTATTTGTGCTTTCGATTGCTCTAATTCAGATGCAGGGCCTTCCATTTGGCCTTGTTGAACCTCAGGAGATTCACACAAGCCCACCTCCCCGGCTTTTCAAAGTTCTCCTGGATGCTATCCCTTCCCTTCAGCGTCTTGACAGCACCACACAGCTTGGTGTCTGCAAGCTTGCTGAGGGGGCACTCAATCCCACTGGTCATGTCAGCGACAAAGATGTTAAACAGCACCGGTCCCTATAACGACAACCCAGGAACACCACTCCTCACTGGCCTCCCCTTAGACACTGAGCCATTGACCACAACTCTTTGAGTGTGGACATCCAGCCAATTCCTTACCCACCGAGTGGTCCATCCATCAAATCCGTGTCTCTCTCACTTAGAGACAAGGATATGGTGCAGGCCAGTGCCAAAGGCTTTGCACAAGTCCAGGTAGATGATGTCAGTTGCTCTTCCCCTACGCACCAATGCTGTAACCGCCCTGTAGAAGGCCACCAGGTTTGTCAGTCAAGGCAAACCTTTAGTGAAGCCATGCTGGCTGTTCACCACTCGCCTCTTTCTTTTCCATGTGCCTTAGAATAGTTTCCAGGAGGATCTGTTCCATGATCTGACTGGGCACAGAACTGAGGCCTGTAGTTGCCTGGGTCTTCCTTTTTCCCTTTTTAAAAATGGGGGTTATGTTTCCCCTCTTCCAGCTGGCTTTAGATATGGCAGAATGGGAAAAACGCTCGCTCTTTCTCCTGACTCATGGATGGTGGCTGTCCTGGTTCCAGTTAGGACAGTGTTAATTTTTCCTCATAGTAGCTGGTAGGGTGCTATGTTTTGGATTAGGATGAGAAGAGCACTGATAACATGCTGATGTTTTAATTGTTGTAGAGCAGTGTTTACACCGGGCCAAGGACTTTTCAGCTTCTCGCTCTGTCCTGCCGGCGAGCAGGCTGGGGGTGCAGCAGGAGCTGGGAGCCTACAGACCCAAGACAGCTGACCCAAACTGGCCAAAGGGGTATTCCATACCGTCTGACGTTATGCTAAACAATATATAGGGGTGGCTGGCCGGGGGGTGGGAGGGGCGGCTGCGCAGGGATAGGCTGGGCATCGGTCAGCGGGTGGTGAGCAATTGCATTGTGCATCACTTGTTTTCTTACACATTATTATTATTAATACTATTATCATTATCACTATTATTATTATTATTGTTATTATTATATTCCTGTCTTAATAAACTGTCTTTATCTCAACTCACCGGCTTCACTTTCCCGTTTCTCTCCCCCATCCCAGAGAGGGAGGGGGGAGGGTGAGCGAACGGCTGTGTGGTGTTTAGCTGCCAGCCGGGTTAAACCACAACAGTCCTTTTGGCACCCAACGTGGGGCACGAAGGGTTGAGATATGGACAAATTTGACCAGAGTGTGTTAAACTAAAATTGGTATAAGTATTGGACCTGCTTAATAGTTGCTGGTCACCATGTTGATTGCCTTAATCTCCAGTCTGCTGTGCCTGTTTTCCAAATTAAGTTTTATAGCGCATTACTTTCTGTATGTGCTCCCTGTTGCACTGTTTATCCTTTCCGGGCCCTGGTTTAAGATTGTTATGGCACTGTGCGGTGTAACAATGGCTTATGAAATGATGAAATATCTGGTCAGGACTCTAACCTGGTATTTGTAGTCAGCACTGACGTCGACTCTATACTTTGGAAACCATATCTCGGAAACTATTAGCAATTACACCTATTGCCTGTTTTTGTTAGGGAGCCAATCTGTGAAGGGGACAGGGGAAGACATGTTTCCCTACCTGTTCACTCTCCCTTTCTCCTTCACCACCCTCTTATCCCCCGAGCTAGTTACGGTGGTTCTCCGAGATGTTGAATATCCTTGGGATACTCAGACCAGCCTGCTCTTGTTGTTATGTCTCCTGAATGCGCTTCAGGTTTTGTTGAGGGTTAAACAACTACTTAGGAATCTCATCCGGAGATCTATCTTGAGGCGGGATAGTTGCGAGTGGCAGGGAGTGTGGGAGGATATGGGCAGGTTTCTAGAGCAGTGGTCACCTCCAGTGTTTTGGACATTCACCCCTGAACAACTGCAAAATCCTAAAAAGCTGGCAGAATGCTTGAAAAAAAGGTGTCATGACTCTGGCAGTTCCAAAGTGACACAAATCACTGTAGCGTGCTGGGGTCTGGCTTGTGCCTATCGAGCTGCAATTGATGCTACTATCAACCTAGTGAAAGCTCCTGCAGCCGCTCCAGCTCCTGCAGCCGCTCCAGTTCCAGCTCCTGCAGCTGCTCCAGTTCCAGCTCCTGCAGCCGCTCCAGCTCCAGCTCCAGCTCCTGCAGCCGCTCCAGTTCCAGCTCCTGCAGCCGCCCCAGCTCCAGCTCCTGCAGCCGCTCCAGCTCCAGCTCCTGCAGCCACTCCAGCCCCTGCAGCAGCTCCGGCTCCTGTAGCTGCTCCCACTCCTGTGGCTGGGTCAGAGAAACGAGCTGTAGCAGTGCAAGTTGACCCCGCAGAGGGTATTCCAACCCCTGTGGCAGACCCTGTGGCTGGGTCAGAGAAACGAGCTGTAGCAGTGCAAGTTGACCCTGTAGACAAGGTGAAAAAATGGTATAGAGGCTCAGGTCGTTTAGAACGCAGACAGTCTTCTGCTAAGTCTGGGCATAGAGAAGACGAGGCTGGGCCATCAAAGGTGCAGGAGACTGAAGATGAGGATGGGGATGTCGAAAAATCAACAGTAACTACCCGGACTCTACCAGCGTGAGTTATGAGATGTGCGAAAAGATTTTGGTCGCTGTATAGGTGAGCAGCTTGTCACCTGGCTGCTCCGGTGCTGGGACACCGGAGCCAATTATGTGGAATTAGAGGGCAGGGAAGCCAGGCGGCTGGGATCCCTTGCTAGGGACGCATGCACTGACAAAGCAATTGGAGATGGAGCACGATCTCACAGCCTCTGGAGGCGTCTCCTGTCAGCTGTGCAGGAAAGGTATCCCTTCAAGGAAGAACTTGTATGTCTACCAGCCAAATGGACCACCATGGAGAAAGGAATTCAGTACCTGAGGGAATTGGCCGTACGGGAAGTAATTTCTAAGGACCTAGACGACGCACAAACATCCACAGATCCAGGTGCAGTCCGGTGTACACCACCAATGTGGCGGAAGTTTGTACGGAGTGCACCATGATCATATGCCAGCTCATTGGCAATACTAACCTGGAAAGAGGAGGAGAATCCCCCAGTGAATGAAGTGACTAAAATACTGCGGCAGTACGAAGGAAATCTCTCCTCTTCCCTACAGGCCTGTGTCTCGGCTGTGGAGAAACTCTCTGAAGAGGTCCACCAACTTAAAGAGAATTTATCTTCCCCTCCACCTGAACGAACCCTGTGTTTTTACCTACGTGACCATGGAGAGGACATGAGAAAATGGGATGGAAAATCTACTGCGACCCTAGAGGCACGGGTACGTGAATTGCAAAAGAAAACAATTGGGAAAAAGGGGTTCTCTGAAAAGTTTGCTGCTCCAACTTCCAGCAGGCAGTCCTTTAAACACAGAGACGAAGATTCTGACCAGGACTAGAGGGGCCCTGCCTCCAGCCAGGGGGAGGAAAGGGACAATCGAGTTTATTGGACTGTGTGGATTCGATGGCCTGACACGTCAGACGCACAGAAGTATAAGGCTTTAGTAGACACCGGTGCACAATGTACTCTAATGCCATCAAGCTATAAAGGGCCAGAGCCCATCTGTATTCATGGTGTGACAGGGGGATCCCAGCAGTTAACTGTATTGGACGCTGAAGTGAGTCTAACCGGTAATGAGTGGCAAAAGCACCGTATTGTGACTGGCCCAGATGCTCCGTGCATCCTTGGCATAGACTATCTTAGAAGAGGATATTTCAAGGACCCAAAAGGGTTCCGCTGGGCTTTTGGCATAGCTGTCTTGGAGACAGAGGACATTAAACAGTTGTCTACCTTGCCTGGTCTCTCAGAGGACCCTTCTGTTGTGGGGTTGCTGAGGGTTGAAGAACAGCAAGTGCCGATCGCTACCACAACTGTGCACCGGCGGCAATATCGCACCAACCGAGACTCCCTGAGTCCCATCCATAAGCTAATTCGTCAACTGGAGAGCGAAGGAGTGATCAGCAAGACTCATTCACCTTTTAATAGTCCCATATGGCCAGTGCGAAAGTCTAATGGTGAGTGGAGACTAACAGTGGACTATCGTGGCCTGAACGAAGTCACGCCACCACTGAGTGCTGCAGTGCCGGACATGCTAGAACTCCAGTATGAACTGGAATCAAAGGCAGCCAAGTGGTATGCCACAATTGATATCGCTAATGCATTTTTCTCCATCCCTCTAGCAGCACAGTGCAGGCCACAGTTTGCTTTCACTTGGAGGGGAGTCCAATATACTTGGAATCGGCTGCCCCAGGGGTGGAAACACAGCCCTACCATTTGCCATGGACTGATCCAGTCTGCGCTGGAGCAGGGGGAAGCTCCTGAACACCTGCAGTACGTCGATGACATCATTGTGTGGGGTGACACTGCAGAAGAAGTTTTCGAGAAAGGGAAGAAAATGTCCAAATCCTTCTGAAGGCCGGTTTTGCCATGAAACAGAATAAAGTTAAAGGACCTGCACGAGAGATCCCGTTTTTAGGAATAAAATGGCAAGATGGACGTCGTCAAATCCCAATGGATGTGATCAACAAAATAACAGCTATGTCTCCACCAACTAGCAAAAAAGAAACACAAACTTTCCTAGGTGTCGTGGGGTTTTGGAGAATGCATATTCCAAATTACAGTCTGATTGTAAACCCGCTCTACCAAGTAACCCGTAAGAAGAATGCTTTTGAATGGGGCCCTGAGCAACGACAAGCCTTTGAACAAATTAAGCAGGAAATAGTTCATGCAGTAGCCCTCGGGCCAGTCCAAACAGAAGAAATATGCCTTGTTCACTGATGGGTCCTGTCGTATTTTGGGAAAGCTTCGGAGATGGAAAGCTGCTGTATGGAGTCCTGCACGACGAGTTGCAGAAGCTGCTGAGGGAGAACGTGAATCGAGTCAGTTTGCAGAAGTGAAAGCCATTCAGCTGGCTTTAGATATTGCTGAACGAGAAAAGTGGCCAGTTCTCTATCTCTATACTGATTCATGGATGGTAGCAAATGCCCTGTGGGGGTGGTTACAGCAATGGAAGCAGAACAACTGGCAGCGCAGGGGCAAGCCCATCTGGGCTGCGGCATTGTGGCAAGATATTGCTGCCCGGGTAGAGAACCTGGTTGTAAAGGTACGCCATGTAGATGCTCATGTGCCCAAGAATCGGGCTACTGAAGAACATCAAAACAACCAGCAGGTGGATCAGGCTGCTAAGATTGAAGTGGCTCAGGTGGACCTGGACTGGCAACATAAAGGTGAATTATTTATAGCCCGATGGGCCCATGACACCTCAGGCCATCAAGGTAGAGATGCAACCTACAGATGGGCTCGTGATCGAGGGGTGGACCTGACCATGGACACTATAGCACAGGTTATTCATGACTGTGAAACATGTGCTGCAATCAAGCAAGCCAAACGGTTAAAACCTCTTTGGTATGGAGGACGATGGCTGAAATATAAATATGGAGAGGCCTGGCAAATTGATTACATCACACTCCCTCAAACCTGCAACGGCAAGCGCCACGTACTTACAATGGTGGAAGCAACCACCGGATGGCTGGAAACATATCCTGTGCCCCATGCCACCGCCCGGAACACTATCCTGGGCCTTGAAAAGCAAGTCTTATGGCGACATGACACCCCAGAGAGAATTGAGTCAGACAACGGGACTCATTTCCAAAACAACCTTATAGACACTTGGGCCAAAGAACATGGTATTGAGTGGGTGTATCACATCCCCTATCATGCACCAGCCTCTGGAAAAGTTGAACGATACAATGGACTGTTGAAGACTACACTGAAAGCAATGGGTGCTGGGACATTCAAAAATTGGGATACACATTTGGCAAAGGCCACCTGGTTAGTCAATACTAGGGGATCTGCCAACCGAGCTGGACCTGCCCAATCAAACCTGTTACGCACTGTAGAAGGGGATAAAGTTCCTGTAGTGCACGTAAGAAACATGCTGGGTAAAACAGTCTGGGCTACTCCTGCCTCAGGAAAAGGCAAACCCATTCGTGGAATTGCTTTTGCTCAGGGACCTGGATGCACTTGGTGGGTAATGCAAAAGAATGGGGAGGTCCGGTGTGTACCTCAAGGGGATTTGATACTGGGTGAGAATTGCCCATGAGTTGAATTGTAGTATGTTAATTATTATATAATACTGTATGTCATCACTACCATGATTGCTATATATCATAGATGAAAATGGTGATTAATTAGAATGTATTGGAAAGAGTGTAACCTGAGCATGACATAAATGGTATGGAATAAGGGGTGGATCTCTGTCCTGGTTCCAGTTAGGACAGAGTTAATTTTTCCTCATAGTAGCTGGTAGGGTGCTCTGTTTTGGATTAGGATGAGAAGAGCGCTGATAACATGCTGATGTTTTAATTGTTGCAGAGCAGTGTTTACACCAGGCCAAGGACTTTTTGGCTTCTCGCTCTGTCCTGCCAGCGAGCAGGCTGGGGGTGCAGCAGGAGCTGGGAGGGGACAGACCCAGGACAGCTGACCCAAACTGGCCAAAGGGGTATTCCATACCATCTGACGTCATGCTAAACTATATATAGGGGTGGCTGGCCGGGGTGGGGGGGCCGGCTGCTCGGGAATAGGCTGGGCATCGGTCAGCGGGTGGTGAGCAATTGCATTGTGCATCACTTGTGTGCTTACACATTATTATTATTAATACTATTATCATTATCACAATTATTATTATTATTGTTATTATTATATTCCTGTCTTAATAAACTGTCTTTATCTCAACACACCGGCTTCACTTTCCCATTTCTCTCCCCCAGCCCTGAGAGGGAGCGGGGAGGGTGAGCGAACGGCTGTGTGGTGTTCAGCTGCCAGCCGGGTTAAACCACAACAGCAGGGACACCTGCCAGCAGCCCAGGCTGCCCCCAGCCCCATCCAGCCTGGCCTTGGGCACTGCCAGGGATGGGGCAGCCCCAGCTCCTCGGGGCAGCCTGTGCTGGTGCCTCAGAGTAGAGAAGTTCTTCTTTCTAGATCACCTAATCTACCCACTTTTAGTTTCAAGCCCTTAACCATTGCCCTATCCCTACACCCCCTGACATAGAGTCCCTCCCCAGCCTTCCTGTAGCCCACCTGAGGCACAGGAAGTCCACTGTAAGGTCTCCCCGGAGCCTTCTCTTCTCCAGGTTGAACAACCCCAACTCCTTCAGCCTGTCTCCATAAGAGAGGTTCTCCAGTTCTTTCATCATCCTCATAGCCTCCACTGGACTCATTCTAATACTTCTGTGTCCTTCATGTGTTGGAGTCCCCAGAGCTGAACACAGGGCTCCAGGTGGGGTCTCCCGAGAGCAGAGCAGAGGGGAACAATCCCCTCCCTCGCCCCGCTGGCCACCATGCTGTCGGTGCAGCCCAGGCTACGAGTGGCTTTGTGAGCTGCAAGCACACATTGCCAGCTCATGTCGAGCTTCTCAGCAACCAGCACCCCCAGAACCCTCTGCTCAGGGCTGCTCTCAATCCGTTCTCTGCCCAGCCTGTATTTGTGCTTTCGATTGCTCTAATTCAGATGCAGGGCCTTCCATTTGGCCTTGTTGAACCTCAGGAGATTCACACATGCCCACCTCCCCGGCTTTTCAAAGTTCTCCTGGATGCTATCCCTTCCCTTCAGCATCTTGACAGCACCACACAGCTTGGTGTCTGCAAGCTTGCTGAGGGGGCACTCAATCCCACTGGTCATGTCAGCGACAAAGATGTTAAACAACACCGGTCCCTAGAGCGACCCCTCAGGAACACCACTCCTCACTGGCCTCCCCTTAGACACTGAGCCATTGACCACAACTCTTTGAGTGTGGACATCCAGCCAATTCCTTACCCACCGAGTGGTCCATCCATCAAACCTGTGTCTCTCTCACTTAGAGACAAGAACATTGGGCAGGCTAGTGCCAAATGCTTTGCACAAGTCCAGGTAGATGATGTCAGTTGCTCTTCCCCTACGCACCAATGCTGTAACCGCCCTGTAGAAGGCCACCAGGTTTGTCAGTCAAGGCAAACCTTTAGTGAAGCCATGCTGGCTGTTCACCACTCACCTCCTTCTTTTCCATGTGCCTTAGAATAGTTTCCAGGAGGATCTGTTCCATGATCTGACTGGGCACAGAGCTGAGGCCTGTAGTTGCCTGGGTCTTCCTTTTTCCCTTTTTAAAAATGGGGTTATGTTTCCCCTCTTCCAGCTGGCTTTAGATATGGCAGAATGGGAAAAACGCTCGCTCTTTCTCCTGACTCGTGGATGGTGGCAAAGGCCCTGCGCAGGAGGTTCAAGCAATGGAAGCAGAGCTGCTGGCAGCACAGGGGCCAACCCATGTGGGCTGCTGCACTGGGGCAAGATCTTGCTGCCCAGGTAGAGAACCTGGTTGTAAAGTGCACCACGGGGATGCTCACGTACCTGAGCAGGGCCGCAGAAAAACAGCAAAACAACCAGTCCAGGCTGCTCAGATTGAAGTGTCCCCGTTTACACTTCACCCACAAGACCCCCTCTCTTTCCAAGCAGCAGGTCTAGGAGGGCGCCTTTCCTAGTCAGCTCTCCTAGGACCTGTACCCAGAAGATAGCAGCAAGGTGCTTCGGGAATCTCCTGGACCTCTTTGTCTCAGCGATGTGATATTCCGGGTTGATGTCTGGCAGGCTGAAGTGCCCCATAAGGACAAGGGTAGACGATCTAGAAATTTTCTCACTTCCTTAAAGCACGATTCATCAGTGCCGTCATCCCGGCCAGCTCGTCTATAGCGGACTCCCACAACGACATCCCTTTCAGTTGCCTGTCCCTAGGTCCTTACCCAGCGGCTCTAAACCCCATTGTCACCGACTGGGAGCTCCGTACAGCCCAGTGCCTCCGTTACACAGCGCGTGCCCCCCCCAGCCTCACCTGCCCTGCCCGTCCCTTCTGAAGAGCCTGGAACCATCCATCACAACGCATCAGTCACAGGCCTCTTCCCACCGGGTTTCACTCATGCCAACCGTGTCGTAGCTCTGGCATGGGGCCAAGGCTTCTAGCTCCTCTTGCTTGTTTGTCATGCTGCATGCGCTTGTGGAGAAATAGTTCAGATGTGCTTCATTGAAGCCAGCCCCTCGCTGGGCACACTGAAGGGTCTTGCTAGCACATGGTCCCTCCGGTTTTGGTGTGCAGTCCATAGCTTATTGCTGGCAGGCCTGGCTTTGTCTCTTTCCGCCTTTGAATCTAAGTTTAAAGCCCTGACAATCAGCCTTGCTTACTCCAGGGCAAAAATCCTTTTCCTCCTCTGAGAAAGGTGCTTCCCACCACGACCCAGGTGGCTTGGTGTCATGTAGACCTTCCCAGCAGCAAGGAACCCAAAACCGTGTTGGTGGCACCAGCCTCGCAACCACTTGTTCATCTGCTGCGTCTGCATGTTCCTTTCGGTATTGATACCTGCTACTGGAAAGATGGAGGAAAACACTCCTTGTGCACCTAATCCTGCATTCAGTTGCCGCAAATCCATAAAGTCCCTTTTGATCACTCTTGGATTTCTCTTTGCTACCTCATTACTGTCAATGTGAAAAACCAATGCGATGTTTGAGGGGCTTGCCATGGAGAGCAGGACCTTACCAGGGACACTATTGCACGGGTTATGCCAGCACTTGTCTGCCAGCAAAGAGACTTGCGGTGCACAAGGAGCTGGGAGGGGACAGCAGCAGGACAGCTGAGCTGAAGTAGCCAAAAGGATATTCCATAACACAGGGCATCGTGCTGAACTATTGCTATGAAGTGCTTGGCCAGGGTGGAATGAGGGCTGCTCCTTGGGGATGGGATAGGCATCAGGAAGAGGTTCTTCACTGAGAGGGTTGTCGCACACTGGAACAGGCTCCGCAGGGAAGTAGTGACTGCACCAAGCCTGTTGGAGTTTAAGAAGCGTTTGGACTGTACATTTAGTCACGTTGTTATTTACACGGACCCATATATACATTACCCCGTTTTACGCAGCCAGAAAAGGATTAAATGGCTCAAATGGGCATAAAAGAAATAGATGGGGGTAAATGGGTATTGCCTGATGGACGGGAAATGCTTCCTAAGTCTGCAGCTGTGCGAGTGCTACGGAGGTTTCATGAGAACACCCACTGGGGAGCTCAAGCACTAGTGGATCAATTCGCTACAAAATATATGTGTATTGGAATATACAATGTAGCAAAAGGAGTTGTGCATGATTGTCTTGTCTGTAAGAGAGTGACTGCCCGGCAAATGAGGAAAAGAGTGTTAGGAGGTCGGGAATTAGCGCACCGACCTTTTGCCAGAATTCAATTGGATTTCACAGAACTTCCAAAAGTGGGAAGGTACAAATATTTATTAGTAATTGTAGACCATCTCACGCACTTCGTGGAAGCTTTCCCGACAACGAGAACAACGGCCCAAGCTGTGGTAAAAATACTATTAGAAAACATTATCCCGAGGTACGGGATTGTAGAAACAATTGATTCTGACCGAGGCCCGCACTTTATATCAAAAGTGTCCCAAGAAACTATGAAAGCCTTGGGGACAAGTTGGGAATGTCATACTCTGTGGCACGAATGAAGAATGTATTCGTAGAACGAATGAATGGGGAAATTAAAAAGCAACGAACAAAGCTTATGATGGAGACAAAATCCTCCTGGGTGAAATGTTTACCACTTGCACTATTGAATATTCGAACACAGCCTTGAGCCGATGTCGGAATCTCACCTTTTGAAATGCTATACGGTATGCCTTATGATCTAGAGATGCCATCTGATCACCCCCAGATACAGGACATTCAATTAACACCTTATTTAATACAGCTGATGAATAGACGGAGGGAATTACAAGCGAAAGGCTTGGTGGCACAGCGTCCCCCGTTAGATATAGCAATCCATAGAATACAGCCTGGAGATAAGGTTCTAATTAAGACATGGAAAGAAACATCTTTAACACCACGGTGGGAAGGCCCCTATGTTGTTTTACTTACCACAGAGACAGCTATCCGGATGGCTGAGAAGGGGTGGACGCATGCCAGTCGTGTGAAGGGACCAATCCAGACAAGTGAATGGGAAGCGGTCGTAGGGCATGATGACTTAAAGCTCACTCTGAAACGGCCTCGATAAGTATATACTGTCACTGTCTATGTATCGTAAAAAGGGGGAGGAGGGGGGCTCTGTGTGATCGGTAACAGGCAAGAGGTTGCGGCTAACCGAGAAACACCCCTGAAGAGCACTACTGCTGCCGAGAAGAACGCACACCTTGTAGTTTGCCGCAACTGAACTGACAAGCGAGGCAGACAGTGAAACAGTGGGGAACTGCGTGGCCAGGTTAAAAAAAAAAAAAGAAAAAAAGGAAAAAAATCCTCCGAAAATTAGCCCTATCCACTTTTTGCGATACATAGTAGTAGGTGTAAGTGTTTTTGCACTGTTCCTGGGTCTGCGCACCCTCATCAATCTTTTATTTGGAGCCTAATTAGATGGGAAGATTACCACGTTGTGCAGCAAATAATCACCGCTGGGGGCCCTGGTTGTAAGGTCTTACTGTGTGACCTTGTGACATGGGGCAAAAATGTACCAAACATATGTTCTGGTCTATTGAGCTTCTATATGTGCCCAAGTTCTAACCCGGGAAGACCGTATTGTAACTATCCACATGAATACTTTTGTGCCTATTAGGGTTGTGAGACTATTGCCACAGACTGGAATCCCGGAGCTGGAGCGGACAAATATTTGAAGGTGGGTACGGGCCACCAGGATATAACCATAAGGGCGAACTACAGCATTACGCCACCCTCTCCAGGTCAGATTGCAAATTCATATACATCAATGTAACCCAACCGGGAGATCAAAGGTGGACCCTAGGACAACGCTGGGGAATTAGGTTGCATGAATCCGGAGCTGATAGGGGAGGGATAATATGTAGAAGGAAAGAAGAGATTAAGAACCCCCAACGGGTAGGACCAAACCAAGAACTGTCAGGAAATGTTTTAAGAATTCAACCTACACAAGCTTCTGAAATACGAACTCCAAATAGCCCAAAACCACTGAAGGTCATTAATAAATCAGTAGGCCAAAAACATGAAAAAAATGAAGGGATGACAGAAAATAACGTGGAAAATCGTGGATGCTAGTTATTATTTATTGAATCAAACAAATCCCAACATCCCTAAACCTTGCTGGTTATGCCTTGATATAAGGCCTCCATATGATGACGCCACTGGGGATCTGGGAGAGGCCACCCATTCACGTAACCCCAACCCTCCACAATGCAATTGGGGGAGGGATGTAGGAATAACATTGACGGAAGTAACTGGGAATGGCAGGTGTGTAGGTACAATCCCTAGTGAGAAGCTCCATCTATGCAGTATTACAGAGAAGGTTACACCAGGAGGTAAAGAAAGGTGGTTAATTCCCGCAAACAACGCTAGATGGGTCTGCTCATCGATAGGTGTTACCCCTTGTTTATCACTTGAACTCTTTAATGTATCTCAAGATTTCTGTATACAGGTGATAATTGTACCAAGAATTCTATACCATTCTGAAGAGTACGTATATACACGGCACACGGTAGCAGAGAACCACTTAACAAAAAGAGAACCAATCACGGCTATAACATTGGCAACGTTGATAATTCTGGGAGGCACCGGGGTGGGCACTGGAGTTGCCTCTCTGGTCAGACAAAGTCAGGAGTTCACCTCCCTACGTGTGGCTGTAGATGAAGACTTAACTCGAGTTGAACAGTCAATTACTGCCCTGGAAAAATCGGCAAGGTCATTATCGGAAGTTGTTTTGCAAAATCGTAGCGGATTAGATCTGGTATATTTACAAGACGGTGGATTATGTGCTGCCTTGAAAGAAGAATGCTGTGTATATGCAGACCACACTGGAGTAGTGAGGGATACAATGATGAAGCTCAGAGAAGGATTAGAAAAAAGAAAGCGAGAAAATGAGGCTAAGCAGAATTGGTACGACTCTTGGTTTAATTATTCACCCTGGCTTACAACTTTACTGTCGACAATAGCGGGACCTTTGTTGTTATTAATGTTGAGTCTGACTTTTGGACCATGTATTCTTAATCGAGTAATCGCAATTGTAAAAAACCGTTTAGAGGCAGCACATTTGATGCATATCAGTGCCAAATATGAACCCATAACCACGAGTGAGGATGCTGAAACTCTAACGCTCAGTAGACAGGCATACCAGGAATTAATGAACAAAATAAGTAAGTAAAAGAAAAAGGAGGGATTGTGGTGTATGAAGCATGTTTGTTCATTATTTCCCATGGCTATATTAAGAAGGAACAAAGGGAGTCGCCAGGTGGCTGTAAGGGCCTTGAGGCTCCCTGCCTGTTGCTGTCTCGGACGGAAAGTTGAGAGAACTTTGTGTAAATACTATAACTGCAAAATTGATAACCCACTGTCCTATCTTAAGACAAACCAACATGACTGGTTAAGGAGGGAAAAACACCACATACCAAGCGGAGGAAGACTACGGCCTTCATCCGTGCGACCACCAGAGGGACGGGAGACGACCCCTAGCAACAGTCGACGCAGCCACAGTACCAGGAAGGGGGCTACGTAATTTATAACAACGTGGTCGGAATTTGAGGGTAGACCTGTGTGGTGCCAGGAGTTGGACTCGATGATCCTTATGGGTCCCTTCCAACTCAGGATATTCTGTGATTCAGTGATTCTATGCCACCAGAACTGGGCAGCGTCCAGGCACCGACTGCCAAGTGTAATTGTGGAGGACGCTGGCTTCCTTAAGCATGAGGCTTAGTAGTTGAGTCCATGCAGCCCAGTTTCCTTCCATTCGGACTCTCCTTCGTGAAAATTCACCCAGTGACAGGGAGCGACCTGGAAGCTTCGCAGCATCTGTATGCAGATGCTGTATACAAGGAAAGCATAACCCTAACAAGCAATGGAAACAGCAAACAGTGTGTGCAAAACCACTCTTCAGCTCTCTTCACGACTTTGAGAGCTATTGTGTCAAGGATCTCTCCCATGGTTTAGGAATGGGTTCTCTTTTTAAAGTCTGCTTTGCGCAGAGACTGCTGCTGTACTTGCCATCGTGTGTGTAAGCAGAGGCTACAACTTTCAACCCTACTCCAGCCAGGGATGGGTTTGCCACTTCACTCTGTGGGTATTTCTTCTTCCTCTGGACAGTCCTAATCTTCCCCCGATGTTGTGCTTAGGTTTTGAGATTTCTGTCCTCAAGAAGAGCTTTCTATTTCTTGCCTTGACCTAGTGTTCAGTGCATTTTTTCCTTCGGCCTAGAGAAGAACATTTTCAAATTAACCTCCAATTCTTCTGGTTCAGCCACAAAGGTTCCTTTGCTTCAGTCTTGGTCCCCATATGCAATGTGGAGGAAAGACGCTTCTCCTTCCATATAGCCATTCCTAAATTTTTATTTCTCCTTTCCCTTTCCCTTTCCCTTTCCCTTTCCCTTTCCCTTTCCCTTTCCCTTTCCCTTTCCCTTTCCCTTTCTTTTTCCCTTTCCCTTTCCCTTTCCCTTTCCCTTTCCCTTTCCCTTTCCCTTTCCCTTTCCCTTTCCCTTTCCCTTTCCCTTTCCCTTTCCCTTTCCCTTTCCCTTTCCCTTTCCCTTTCCCTTTCCCTTTCCCTTTCCCTTTCCCTTTCCCTTTCCCTTTCCCTTTCCCTTTCCCTTTCCCTTTCCCTTTCCCTTTCCCTTTCCCTTTCCCTTTCCCTTTCCCTTTTGCCTTTTCACTTTCCCCTTTCCCCTTTACTTTTAAAATGCAGCTTGCTTAAGGATCGAGATGTAAGACTAGGGGCTGCAAGAGAGCATTTGTCAGCAATGTTGCCCTTCTACATTCAACAGAGAAAGCAGTGGATGGGAGCAGATTTGCATCTGTTGTGTACAAAATGCTTCACACAGGGACGTTGCAAAAGGCCAAAGGGATATTGCATAGCACAGGGCATGGTGCTGAATTATTACTAGGAACTGCTAGGCCAGGCTGGTATGAGGGCTGCTACTTGGGGATCACAGTATCACAGTATCACAGATTTCTAGGTTGGAAGAGACCTCAAGATCATCGAGTCCAACCTCCGACCTAACACTAAGTACTCCACTAAACCATATCGCTAAGCTCTACATCTAAACGTCTTTTAAAGACCTCCAGGGATGGTGACTCCACCACCTCCCTGGGCAGCCCGTTCCAATGCTTAATAACCCTTTCGGTAAAGAAGTACTTCCTAACATCCAACCTAAAACTCCCCTGGCGCAACTTTCGCCCATTCCCCCTCGTCCTGTCACCAGGCACGTAGGCGAACAGACCAACCCCCACCTTTTTACAGCCTCCTTTAAGGTAACTGTAGAGAGCGATAAGGTCGCCCCTGAGCCTCCTCTTCTCCAGGCTGAACAACCCCAGCTCCCTCAGCCGCTCCTCGTAAGACTTGTTCTCCAGACCCCTCACCAGCTTGGTCGCCCTTCTCTGGACTCGCTCGAGCACGTCCATGTCCTTCCTGTAGCGAGGGGCCCAAAACTGAACACAGTACTCGAGGTGCGGCCTCACCAGAGCCGAGTACAGGGGCACAATCACTTCCCTAGACCTGCTGGCCACACTGCTTCTTATGCAGGCCAGGATGCTGTTGGCCTTCTTGGCCACCTGGGCACACTGCTGGCTCATATTCAGCCGACTATCAACCAATACTCCCAGGTCCCTCTCGGCCAGGCAGCTTTCCAGCCACTCATCTCCCAGCCTGTAGCTCTGCTTGGGGTTGTTGCGCCCCAGGTGCAGGACCCGGCACTTGGCCTTGTTGAACTTCATACAGTTGACCTCAGCCCATCGCTCCAGCCTATCCAGATCCTCCTGCAGAGCCTTCCTGCCCTCGAGCAGATCGACACACGCACTTAGCTTGGTGTCATCTGCAAACTTACTGAGGGTGCACTGGACGCCCTCATCCAGATCATCGATAAAGATATTAAAGAGGACCAGCCCCAGTACCGAGCCCTGGGGGACACCACTAGTGACCGGCCTCCAACCAGATTTGACTCCATTCACCACAACTCTCTGAGCCCGGCTATCCAGCCAGTTTCTAACCCAGCGAAGCGTACGCCAGTCCAAGCCCCGAGCAGCCAGTTTCTTGAGGAGAATGTTGTGGGGAACTGTGTCAAAAGCCTTACTGAGGTCAAGGTAAACCACATCCACAGCCTTTCCCTGTGGAATGGGATGGACATCTGTCAGCAGCTGGTCAGCGGTTGCACTTTGCCTCACTTACCTTCCCTATTCTTTTATTCCTGTTCTTCTTATGAACATGAATATGATTTTCTCTTTATTATTATTATTATTATTATTATTATTTTATGATTTTTCAACTCCCCCCAATCAATTGGGAGGGAAAAATGGTAAAAATATGGTGAAAAGTATTCTGGGAGTTCTTAATATCACCTGAAGGACAATGCAGTCATTGATCACAGCCAACGCAGGTTCACGAGGGGAAAGTGCTGCTTAACGCACTTGATTTCCTTTTCGGAAGTGCTCAACCGTCTAGTTGGCCAAGGGAAGCCAGCTGATGGCACCTGTTTGGATTTCAGCACAGCTTCAATATTGTTTCTCACTGTCTCCTTCTGGACAAATTGAGCAGCACGCAGCTAGAGCAATGCATAATGCCATGGGTGAACAAGTGGCTGACGGGTCGCGCTCCAAGGGTTATCGTAAATGGGGTTGCATTGGGCTGGCGGCCAGTCACTAGGGGGCTTCTGCAGGCCTCCATTTTAGGGCCAGTTCTCTTCAATGTTGTCCTAACTGACTTGCACGCAGGACTCGAGGGCGTCTTGAGTCCATTTAGGCATGATGCTAAATTGGGAGGAGCGTCTGACTCCATGGAGGGGAGAGAGAGATCTCTCGCCTTGCAGAGAGATCCTGACAAATCAGAGAGCTGGGCAATCCCCAACAAGATGAGGTTTAGCGAGAGCGAGTGAGGGATTCCGCACCTGGCAACGGGCAACCCTGGCTGTCTGGACAGTCTGGGGGGAGGAGAGGCTGGAGCGCAGCCCTGCAGAGAGGGCTCTGGGGCTTTTGGTCGACGGCAAATTGAACGTGAGTCAGCCGTGGGCCCTGGCAGGCAGGAGGGGCAACGGCATCGTGGGGTGCCTCCAGCACAGCATCGCTAGCCGGTCGCGGGCAGGGATTGCTGTGCTCTGCTCTGCGCTCTTTCAGCATCAGCTCGAGTCCTGTGTGCACTTTTGGGCACGGCACTATCAGAAGGCCATAAACCTCTTAGAGAGAGAGCATCCAAAGGAGGGCTTCAAAGTGGTGAAGGGTCTGGAGGGCAGGACAGATGAGGAGCGGCTGAGGTGCCTGCGTTTGTTCAGCCTGCAGGAGACTGAGGAGAGGCCTGATGGCGACCTACAGCTTCCTAATGAGGGGAGCGGAGGGCCCGGCGCTAAGCTCTGCTCTCTGGGGACGGTGACAAAAGTGGAGGGAATGGCATGGAGCTGTGACAGGGGAGGGTCCGCCTGGAGGTGAGGACAAGATTTTTCACTGACACGGGGCTTGGCCACTGAACCAGGCCTCCCAGTGAAGTGGTCAGGGCAGCAAGCCTGCTGGAGTTCACAAAACGTCTGGGCAATGCTCTCAGACACGTGCTTTGGTTTGTGGGGGTCACCCAGAGCCATGGGCTCTGAGGTCACCCAGCAACAGACTGTGACTTCACGGCCCTCTCTGCTCATATTGGGGCGCAGGCAGAGCCCGCCCCAGCCTGGCTCGTGCCTGGATTCCTGCTGAGCGTTTGTGCGAGGCTTGGAGCGCCGAGCAAGGATTTGTTGGAGCTGTGCTGTGGGGCCGTCGGCAGCTGTTCTCAGTGCCCGTCCCCGCAGGCAGTGCCTGTGTTTCCCCGGCCCTGCCTGGCTCAGGCAGCCGGGGCCCTGTGAGGAGCACTTGCAGCAGCGCAGGTGAGCTGTGTGGGGCCACGTGCCCCGGGGCGGCCCGCGGGGGACGTGGGACCACCCAGCCGTGGGGCTGGGGCCGGGGGGGTTCCTGCTGAGGGGCCGGGGCACAGCCAGTGACCTTCTCTCTTCCTCGCAGCGTGCGCGATACCCGCTTCTGCAGTGCCGGTGCAGGGGAGCAGCTCATCACCATCAGCTCTCCCCAGCGCACCTTAGCGTGAAGATCATGGCCACAGAGGAGGCGTGGACGTGTCCCGTCTGCCGGGAGGGGCGAAAGGATGTGGCCTACGCGACACCATGTAACCACCGGTTCTGCCTGGGCTGCATCCAGCGCTGGGCGAAACTGAAGGCGAGCTGCCCACTCTGCAGGACGGGCATGAGGACCATCAAGGTTTCCGTGCGGGGAGACGAAGACTACCTAGAATGCATCGTCTCCCCTCCCGCAGTGCCCGTACCTGTTGGCTTCCAGGCAGGCAGCGCCACCGCCCCCCACAGCCCTGCAGCGCCGGCTCCGTCCTCTGTGCCAGCCGAGGAGAGGGATGCGGAGCCCGATCCCCGCGCTGCTGTGGGCGGCCTCCTGCCCGAGGACTGGGCCGTGCTGTTCAGGGAGCGCAGGGACATCCTCAACCCTGTGCTGCCCTGGCTGCGCCGCGAGCTCTCAGCCATCTATGGGACACGCTGGTGGCAGGCGAGAGCTGCAGAGAGCTTCCTCCTGCACTCCCTGTGTGTGATGGGGCTGGACAGGGACGCCATCATTCAGCACACACAGCCCGCCTTGGGGCCCCTCACCGTGCCGCTCATCGACGGGCTCGTCGGCACCATCGTGGGCCTCTGCGGCGAGGACGCACGGAGGCTGCTGGGCCTCGAGAGCAGCCGCCCTGCCAGGGCGCAGGAGGCCAGACCTGCAGCTGCTTCTGGGCACGCTGCTCCAGCGCAGGGAGCCTTCAGTACCAGCCCTGCGCCCTCCAGCAGCTCTGCAGACCCTGACACGGACGAGATCCCCGGCACATCCAGCATGCTCCAGCGTGGGGGTCCTGGCGAAGTCCCAGCTGCAGACAGCCCCAGGGAGCAGGAAGAGCCCCGTGAAGAGCTGGGGCAGGAGGCAGCAGCAGGTCCCTCTGCCCGGGCCTGCAGGCGCAGACCCTCCACTCCTCACCGCTCGACTCGGGGGTCCCGGCGCCCCAGGAAGCGCACCCGGGCGAGCAGTGCCCAAGACTCTCCCCAGCCCTGCAAGAGGCCGCCCCCCCGGCGCTCCTAGCAGGGCTCCTGCGGGTGATGAAATAAAGAACAATAAAATAAATTGAATATACCACAGAAAAAGTCTCGGTGTGATTCAAAACAGAGCTGGCACAGCCCCGTGCATGCTGCTGCCTTCCCTCCCTTTTCCTGGTGCCGTCCCTGTGCCTTGCTGCCCCCCACTGTCCCTTTGGTCATGGGTGATTAATGCCTCAGGTGGGGTCTCCCGAGAGCAGAGCAGAGGGGAACAATCCCCTCCCTCGCCCTGCTGGCCACCATGCTGTCGGTGCAGCCCAGGCTACGTGTGGCTTTGTGAGCTGCAAGCACACATTGCCAGCTCATGTCGAGCTTCTCAGCAACCAGCACCCCCAGAACCCTCTGCTCAGGGCTGCTCTCAATCCATTCTCTGCCCAGCCTGTATTTGTGCTTTCGATTGCTCTAATTCAGATGCAGGGCCTTCCATTTGGCCTTGTTGAACCTCAGGAGATTCACACAAGCCCACCTCCCCGGCTTTTCAAAGTTCTCCTGGATGGCATCCCTTCCCTTCAGCATCTTGACAGCACCACACAGCTTGGTGTCTGCAAGCTTGCTGAGGGGGCACTCAATCCCACTGGTCATGTCAGCAACAAAGATGTTAAACAACACCGGTCCCTAGAGCGACCCCTCAGGAACACCACTCCTCACTGGCCTCCCCTTAGACACTGAGCCATTGACCACAACTCTTTGAGTGTGGACATCCAGCCAATTCCTTACCCACTGAGTGGTCCATCCATCAAATCCGTGTCTCTCTCACTTAGAGACAAGGATATGGTGCAGGCCAGTGCCAAAGGCTTTGCACAAGTCCAGGTAGATGATGTCAGTTGCTCTTCCCCTACGCACCAATGCTGTAACCGCCCTGTAGAAGGCCACCAGGTTTGTCAGTCAAGGCAAACCTTTAGTGAAGCCATGCTGGCTGTTCACCACTCACCTCCTTCTTTTCCATGTGCCTTAGAATAGTTTCCAGGAGGATCTGTTCCATGATCTGACTGGGCACAGAGCTGAGGCCTGTAGTTGCCTGGGTCTTCCTTTTTCCATTTTAAAAATGGGGGTTATGTTTCCCCTCTTCCAGCTGGCTTTAGATATGGCAGAATGGGAAAAATGCTTGCTCTTTCTCCTGATTTGTGGATAGTGGCTGTCCTGGTTCCAGTTAGGACAGAGTTAATTTTCCTCCTAGTAGCTGGTAGGGTGCTATGTTTTGGATTAGGATGAGAAGAGCGCTGATAACATGCTGATGTTTTAATTGTTGTAGAGCAGTGTTTACACCAGGCCAAGGACTTTTTGGCTTCTCGCTCTGTCCTGCCAGCGAGCAGGCTGGGGGTGCAGCAGGAGCTGGGAGGGGACAGACCCAGGACAGCTGACCCAAACTGGCCAAAGGGGTATTCCATACCATCTGACGTCATGCTAAACTATATATAGGGGTGGCTGGCCGGGGTGGGGGGCCGGCTGCTCGGGAATAGGCTGGGCATCGGTCAGCGGGTGGTGAGCAATTGCATTGTGCATCACTTGTGTGCTTACACATTATTATTATTAATACTATTATCATTATCACTATTATTATTATTATTGTTATTATTATATTCCTGTCTTAATAAACTGTCTTTATCTCAACTCACCGGCTTCACTTTCCCGTTTCTCTCCCCCATCCCAGAGAGGGAGCGGGGAGGGTGAGCGAACGGCTGTGTGGTGTTTAGCTGCTGGCCGGGTTAAACCACAACATGCTGTTACTCTAAAGGAGATATATGCTGAATTTAGCAAGCAATGTTTTTACAGTAAAGATAGGAAACATGCAGTCAAGTCAATGTCACGTGTATTCTAGAACTATGGAGGAGCTCAACGGAGCTGCATTTCACCAAATGATGGAAGAAAATGTACCTGGGATTATGTGAATGGTAAAAAAAAACAGAGCAGGTCTATGATATAATGATAAAATTATTTGCCTAGTTTTTAAGAAACACTCTATATGAATATTACTAAGGTCAAAGAACTGGAATTTTGTGAAGCCACTGCCAAGGAAAATTCTTTTCAGACAGAAATATTTTCAGACTGTTGTTGGTGATTGTATTTTCCTCATTTCATGTTCCCTATAGGTCCCTAGCAGATTTGAATCCAAGAAGCTAATTCTGTTGCCATTCAAATCAGTAGCACAACTCCTCATAATTTCAGGAAGAGAAAATTATTTTTTCCCTTAATTCAGCTGAGTCTAAGGATAATTAATTTCCTATTAAGTCTAAACTAAGATACTTTTTTTTTTTATTTAGACTAAAAGATGGTGGCAATACATTCACAGAAATAAAGAGTTAACCTTGCTGATGTTCTGGGAGAGCATTAAAAAGCCTAAGAGGGGGAAAAGCACATTGCTTTATTACCATATGATTTTAATATTAGCTCCATATGATTTTAATATTAGCCATATTTAATATTGCTGAGAATTTTTCAGTAGTCCTAAATTTAGTGTTTGAAATACCATGTTTTAGTCCTTAGTCTGTTGTATATGTGAATACAATATCAGACTGACTTCTACTTGACTTTACAATAACTGATTATCAATGGTCCTAACACCAAAATACTAGTTAGAACCATATTCTCACCTTTCTTGCTTTTGCTAGGTAGTATTTTATTTTCTGTATGGTCTTATTGATATCTGTGAGATTTTTTTTTTGTAGAAGGAGTGCTAGTCTGTGTTAGTAACATGTACTGGTCATTCAAACCAGTGCAAAAAACTGTGTTGCACATGGCTATAAGTCATTTAGTTTGGTTATGCCCTACATAAAGATTAGAAGTCTTGGAAAAACTTCAAATTTTAAACAAGGAAAAAGGGACCAGAAATGGCATCTGGGAATTCCTGACCTTCATATTTTTTAAATCTCAAAGAAAGCCTTTTGCATTTAATACTGTACAGCTTGAAGTGCACACTAAGTGTGTGACCTCAAAGAAATCAGAAATCACGGGAGCAAAAATTAAATGTGCTAAGATAGAAGTGTTTGTTTATTCTTAAATTAAAGGCATCACATTCATTCAGTAATGAGAACTGAATCCCTTCTGGGCAATCAGAATTACATACTGCCTTTGATACAGCAGAGAACATCTGTTGAAGTCAGTGGAAGATTTGCCTAAGGACCGAAAGCTGAAGCTGGCTTTTATGTAGGAGAGTAGTTAGTATTTTTTGCTTTTCTTCACTGACGTGCCCTGAATCATTGATTGAATGAGTACTGCTGCTTCCATCCCTTGTTTATTGCTTTGCTGTTGCTTTCTCTCTGTTACCCTTCCTGACCTTGCCTGGGCGTTCTTGACCTTTCTTTTCAATTTCTTCACAATTCCTTTCTTCCCACTCAGTTCACTCCAAGTATATCATCTCAGATGCCTATAATTAAATTATTGATGCTGAAAAAACATCACTGGATTTCTGAACTGAAATTAAGAAGGAACTGAGGACACAGACCTCTGAGTCATTCACTGCAACTGCCTTCATATTCAGAAAGCACCATTATGGTGTGTTTGCAAAGATTTATTAGGAATCAAGTGTGCTTGAAATGTGGTTTAAAAATGAGAGCTCTTAGCACTGCAGAATAAGAAAATCTCCTGAAGACCACATCAACAGGACAAGTAGGCCACTTCCAGCCTAGAGGATGTGTTGGACACCACCTTTTTTTTTTTTTTTCAACTTTTCAAATACTTTCTTTAAGGTTTATGATCATGGACAGCCAAGATTGAATGTGGATCAGTAATTCTGTGTTTGTTTAGCACAGGCAGATACCACTTTTGTGGATATATCTGAGCTACAACACCGGATTCAGGTCTGGACCTGAATTTTGCTAGAATGTAGTATTCAGAGCTGGGGCTTTAGTTCATTTTAATACAGATGAAAAAGTTCTGTTGCAGCCGTAAGATTTGATGCAAACTACCCTAAATTTCAGGGATATTTGTTTCTGAAGTTCTTTCTGAGATCTTATTTCAAATTGTTACATGATTGCACAATGTTCTAGGATGTGACTGGAAAGGGTAAAGACAGGCTGCTTTTACTACAAATCTGACATTTGTAGTATTTGTGTAGACATTGTTGACCCTGTGGGTACAGCCTGCAGAGATCCAAAAGCTTTCTTTCCTGTCCTAAGGCACGAAAACACTGAAAATTAAAGTTACTTTATGTGATTACTTGATATACTTCTTGTTATGGCTTACTAAGTAGCCTCTGTATTTGAGCACCTCATGTATGAAGGTGCAGTGTGCCAGTTTCCTCCTTTTTCCGGTGCTTATGACATGATGCAGTGTTGTCTCCCCACAAACCAGTGGCAGCAGAAGGTGAGCTGGAAGTGCTGCACACAGGGATAATTGAAGAGGTGATTAACCTAGCAGCAATGACCATGTGAAAGCAGACAAAACTAATCCTGTACTCACTGTGTGAGTTTTTACCCTCTGGTCTAAATGCCACAGATAAAGGAGTTGGATGCTCTGCATCTGGCTGTGAACCTTTAGCACTTGCCAGAATTACAGCAAACCAGAAGAGCTAGAAACACTTGAAAATTGGCAAATGAGTTTGAGACTGTAATATATTAATAAGGCTGCTTGGAAAAATTCTCTTTTTCCCTAGAAGGAGTGTTGCTTTTGCTATATGTTTGAGACAAAGTGGACTGAGAGACAGGACTGAGAATTTATAACCTCTTCTGGGTATCTGTGGCACTAAGGGACGTGGTTTAGTGATGGGATTTGGTGGGTCAGGTTGGTGGTTGACTTGATGATGCTGAAGGTCTTTCCAACTGAGATGATTCCATGATTCCGTGATCATGACAGGGACATGACCAGTAGTATTTTATAAATTATCATGAAGGAAAGCAATTCTTTATATCTTTGAATAAATGAAATTAAACCATGTGGAGAGATGAGAAACTTTTCAAAGCTGACCATGGACAAGCTCAAGAGAATCTAAACTTTTTTCTCAAATGCATGCAGTTAAAGCAGTCAGCAGATAGTACTTCCATATTTTGTGATATTTACTCATTTTACTGCGTTTTTTATAAAATATATAATCTGTATATTATGTGAGTATCTCATAATGTCCATCCACAGCTGAGCTCATAACAGGAAACAAACTTTGAAATTAAAATATTTTCCCATATTTGTGCTTTTTATCTCATCTTACCCAACATCCTTTACTGAAAGACTATTCTTGATGTGTCCTGGTCAGGATGCCCGTTTCCAACAACTGCAGTAATTTTTTCTGCTACCTTAGAAATGAGTGGTGTTACTTGCTTATATGTCTTGCTACCTTCTCCTTCCCCCTCTTGCCTCTTCTTTGTTAAAGAACAGATGCTTCCCTGAGTAAGAAAGGAGAGAAATGACTTTTTCCACACCACTCTTTCTTTAGAAATAGGGCACATATCAACCACTTACTTTTTTTTTTTTTCTTCCCCTAAAGAATAAGAAAGAGGAATAGAAAATAAAGGAATATTTATAAGAAAGAATTGTTTCACTTGCAGCAGCTCCTGGCCTTTCAGCTACCAGGGACCAACTCATTCCTCCTGTCGTCCATCTTTGCCATTAGAGCTGGGATACCCTCCCTGCCTGGCTTGCTCACAGGGCCTTAGGAGAGAATGCTGTTCTGAGCAGCAAAGAGTCCTGCATGCCACTGCCTCATGTCATCTCTATTGCCATTCAGCTCGGCATGATCTATGCTGTTCTGAAAGTTGTTCTTTGCTGGACTTATGGAGGTAATTCTTCACTGAGTTTAGTATTGAGTAAGTGGCTTTAGGTGTTTTTTCTCTTCCATCTCACTTCTTTATTGCATTAGATTTGGCAAGAAAACATTTTCTTCTTTCTAGTCTGTAGGATAAGTTAAAATGAAATAACTGGATCCCTGTGAAACTAAAGTACCTGAAATAACTGTGACATAAAGGAAGCTGATGGAGGCTGGCAAATGTTTTTAGAGCTTCGTTGCAAAGATATAAAGAAAATAAACGAGGGATTTGAGAAACACACGCATCAAAATTGTCAGGCAAATCAGATGATACGAAACTTCATGTACAAAGTACTGTTCTGACCCGTTAGCCAAAATATGCTATTAACTTAAGCCCATTAGGGGGTAAGTTTCTGAGGGCTAAAGAACTACTAACAGCACATATGAGATTTCCTGATTTCATAATCACTGACATGAAAATGTAGAAGGTTGCAAGAAATGTTATAGATCTTCCTTGTTGCTACACAAAAGCAACTTCCAGGCTGAAAAAAGGCTTAAGCTGTAGAGGTAAGGTACTTGTTGTCTGGAATTGGCTTTGCAAACATTGAAATTTCACTATGCTGCCTTATGAGATATATGGGGAGAAAACAGAGCAGAGGGCTTTGACTGTCTGCCCCCTGACATGCATTAATAACCCTTGAGTTGCAATGGATAGTTTGAAATAGATTCTTCTCAAACTAGGCTTTTCATAGGAAATCCTTATCTTAGGAAATATTATTAGAAGTATAAGTTGTTCACAAGTGGATACACAATTTTCTCTTTTCCCTGCAGAAAAAAAAATAAAAGTTGGCTGTGGCTCCATAAGTCTAAATGGCCTTGAATTGCTGGTAGGGTATTCTAATTATCATGGACATTATTCTTGTATGTGTTTTGTCTCCTCCTTGACATTAAGTAATTAACAGTTTTGGACTTCTTTCTACAAAAAAATTCTATTATGTTTCATACGTTCTGGAATGTCAGTGTCAAATTTGTTATCCCATTTTTCCTTGGACATATGCCCTACAAAGTGGGATAGGAATGTTTCTTGAGTTCTGGAAAGTCAGTTCAGCACCTGGAGTTGAGTGTGTTCATTCCTGATTTATTTTTAAAGCAAGAACAATAAGATTATTTTAATTAGTGCAATAATGATTTATGATGAAAAAGGTGAATAATCTATCAATGGGTTTGAGTAAACTCCATAACAGTCTCTTCTGCATCTAGATGCATCTTCTGCATTGTCCTTCTTCACCTGGACGATGTAGTATGTGTAAAAATATTACATTCACATGAAACTGCAGCCTGGGGTGCTCTGCAAGGACATTGCAAAAGAGGAGTTGTTTTAAAGGAATTTTGAGAAAAATGTGTTAAAGTGCAAAATACAGAGTCAACTGTACACATAAAAGATGCAAAGCATCTGGAAAGGTAGTTATTACTTGCTAGGCAGCTATCCCTTGGAAGACCTGACTATGAACTAATGTCATGCTGCTGCAAATGGATGTGGCATTCTGAATATTATTATATTTTTCTGCCTAATGCATGTAAGGCTGGAGCAGTTTACAGTCTGGGGCTTTTCCAAACCAATCCAACCCAACCCAACCCAACCCAACCCAAACCAAACCAAACCAAACCAAACCAAACCAAACCAAACCAAAGAAAAACATGGTCTACTTTAAGAGTCTAAAAGAAAAAAAAAAAAAAGTGAAAATTCGGATAGTGTTGCAAAGATGGGAGTTATCTGAATTAAAGAGAATAGAAGTCTGGGCAGGAAAATGCCCAGTCAGAAAGCCTTCCATGTCTTTGGAGGACAGGAGAATAGGCTGAAACAGGAAAGGAGGACACAGTTCAGCTGTTAGTAGAAATGTAGGCTTGCTGTAGAAGAGATGTTTCCTCGCTGGGTGCCTGTCAGAAATACCACAGATAAGAGGTGATTGTTACTTGGCCAGTAGGGTATGTTATGAACTCTAAAATTTTTCTTCAGTCCCATAGTGCTGTGGTCATATTACTTGCCATGTAAACTGAAGTCAAATGCTAGTACATTGTGTATACAATAGAAAGATAATTTTTACTAAAATTAGAGTTTAGAAATGTTTTTATTCTTACTTTGCATCCAAGCATGTGCTGTATGAATGCAATATTCTTGATTTTATTGTAGTAATTTTTTCAAGTTATGAAACGAAATACCTTACATTATTGGAATATATTATACATTTCATTCATAGGTATAGCCTACTTTTCTCTTGATGGTGACAATCACAGTCATTTAATTCTGTGTAATACCTCAGGCTCTGAGTGTTCTGGGATGCTTAATGATACATTTTCAAACATAATTCAAGCTTGGATTATGTGAGATTGTAATTCACGGGTCATGATTTACTCCTGTCATATTCCCAAAATTCTGAACTAATTTTGAAGTGACGCATCTAGAAACATCATCAAAATATACCTTATTCAGAAATTTAGAAGCGAGCATGTATTAAACATAATTGATCTTGAAGCTCGCAATACACATACCATGTTAAAAATCAGAGTTCTTTTATGTGTATGCCAAAGGGGAAGGATGGATCTAAGAAAACTTTTACTATGTTCTGGTCACGAGAGGATTTCCTGTTTCAAAGTTTACCTGTGGGAAAAAAATAAAACACGGTATTGTTTCCTGTAGATAAACAAGTTGAAGTTGGTTACAATATTCCTTTAAAATGTCAAGGGAGATATTGATGGAATACACAGGATGTCACTTGCATGTCTGTGGTTCAAAACACTTGGTAGAAAATGGGCTGACAGATTCTCCCAGTAATAGATGACAGTCACATATTAACTCTAAGCATGTATTATATAGTTACTTATTTACAGGAGGGAGAGTATCACCTACATAAAAGCATTTCCCAATAAATGTAAGTGTCAGGCCAATAAAAGCAGCTTTCTTCTGTTACTTCAAAAATAATACCAGATCTGATCAGTAAGTTCTGGGTGTGAGTTATCACATCTGGTAGGACACAATTCTTGTGTCTGCAGAGCCTCATTTATCAGAATGCTATGGTTGTGTTTCAAACTGTGAGGTCAGTGGACTCACAGGAAAGTAACAGGAAAGAGATCATAAAAATGGTTCTTGGGGAGAAAATATTGCAGGCATCATACAGAAGTCACCCCCAAAACCGTAAAGAATATGACCCATTCTTTGTATGAGAGAACATAATTGGCAGAGCAGGTTGTACTTCATCTCAGTTGTGGGTCAGAACCAGTCCTCATTTTTATTTGAAATAAAATAAAATAAAATGAAAAGTCATGTTTCTGAATCAAAGGCTAGAAATGGCAGGATTTTTTTTTTTTTGTAGATTTACAACATCTTGACAGTCTTATTGGTACTACTGTAAACCACCGTGGTGTGAGCGCAAAGCAGTAAAAGGAAAATGTTGATGACAGAGAACTCACACTGTTGAAAAAATTTTTATTCTCACACTAATGGGTTGTTCTTTTCTCTGAAGAAAAACATGCACAAGATTCCATCATTTTTTCAATCTGCTGCTAGCTATATTATTTTCAATAAATTAAAATATAAAACACTATTGAGTTTATTCTTGCTCTGTAGTACTTCTAAAGTAATAAATACTTTTGAGAGGTGAGTAGTGTTATCAAATTCAAAAATAAAAGATTTGAAGATGAGTTTATGCTCATAGAAGCCCCTCTGAGCCCATTATTCCTCAAATGCTTTTGGCTGTTAACTTCAAGATTCATATTCTGAAATATTTTTCAGCTTATTAGGTACTGTGTTTCAATTAAACCAGCTTTAAGTTGTTGACTCTACTGGAAATCATAAGCACAGAGCAAATAGAGGTCTCCAAATTAACCCTCTTGAAGTTCCTCTTATTTTAAGCAGAAAGGCATTGCTACTCTAAGGTGTATCCAGACATGTATTTCAAAGTTTACTTTTCCTCTCATCAAATAGTGAATTCAATAATTAGAGCAGAAGAATGGCAACTAACTGATTTTCTTCCCCTTGCATTCTCCCAATTTAAATCTGTAAAGTCAAGATTATGACAAAAAAGTGGACCATTCTTTTAACAATACAAACCAGCCAAGTTAGAGTAGTTTAGCTGTACAGATATTTTCTAAGTGACCATAGTGTGAAAGGATTATATGGATAAAGAGAGGCAAACAGGCAGGGACGCTAATTAGTTTTGTTCCTGAAGCCTAATAGTTCTTTTTAAATGCTGCTCAGGCACTGCACATATGTAAAACAGAACATCAGAAAGCAGAACAGTATCAGTGCTTGTTACCAGGGGTGGCTATAAAATTATACCACAAAAATACTTAGTCTCTGAGTGCTGGGAGCATCTTCTCTATCCATAACTGTCATTTAGAGCACATAAGATGTCATTAGGAACAGTTATTTTATTAGCTGAAATACAGAACTTGGTGTGCACTGCATACTGAAAGCACCCAATAACACAATGTCTAACTGTTGCCTGGCAAGCATCTGCCCGTGCTTTTTACAGAAGTCAAAGAAATAAGACTTCTGTAACGTAGATCCTATGGAATATCACTACAGATACTACCTAAACTTTCTGGCTATCTGACTTCTACTGCCCACGTGTATCCATTCCGCAATGCTGATTCTTACGGTGTCATTCTGTGTTCATTTTCATCATCTTAATATCAATGCTTAAAGTGTTGTGTGGTTGTTTGCTTTGATGCTAATTTTAAATAATGAAAAAGTAGCTATACTTAATTATAAAGAGTTCTTTACACATTGTGTATCACCTTCTATTTGATGATTTCAGAATGCCTCTCTAATTTTTTTTGTGGTTCCATCACAGACCTGGACCATATCCTGAGAGCTTTATAGTTGCCACTTATAAAGCTCATTCGTAAGTTTCTCCATCCTGAACTTGGTTGTTTGTTCAGACCTGATACTCTGAGTGGAAGGTTGCCCTAGAATATATTCTCCTAAAAGTAAGAAACCTACTTTTTAATCTACATTTATTCATAGGCACCTTAAGTGTATTGAGTTTTGTACAAGCATAGTTCTTTAGTTTAAGCAGGTCTTCTCCCTCACCCTTAGACTTTCCATTTCTCCCATCATGCAAATGTACTTTCTGTTTACTAAGTCCAGTTTGATTTTTCTTTGATCAGAACTGTATGTGAGGCCCAGAGAAACATCATTGCTGTAGATAATATTTCCCTGACAGTGTTGGAAGAAGTGCTCCTGATATGTAACTAGATTATTCTTTTTTTTTTTTTTTTGTCATGTCTTCATAAGAATCACAGAATCACAGAATCGTCTAGGCTGGAAGAGACCTCCAAGATCATCTAGTCCAACCTCTGCCCTATCAGATCACAGTCTTCCTAGGAATAAGAAAGTCCTCAAATGTTGGTTTTGGATTTTGCTTTTGCCTCATCGGTTTCAGTGTGGACTCAAAATTCCTGGTAGAAATTCTGCTTAGTGTCTGAACACACGAATCTGTATTCATCAACACAATCTTCATGTATTATATCCTCACTCAAAATTTAAAACAGAAAGGTAAGTGAGATTATCTACTATATATTACAGTGAACTAAACTCTTTCTTTAACAACTGGCTACCCAGAGCAGAAAATAACAGTAGTTCTTATGTCAGTATGGATTCCCGTGAATAATATCTCATTCAGTGAAACATTCAATATGTTCAATGAGAACTTAACATGGAGAGGATGAGGATTAAAAACAAGATAGTGAATTAGCAATAGATTAATAACAAAAGACTGTCAGAAGGGAATTTAAGTTTTATATACCAGTTCATTTGGGATGGAAATGCATGCATATTTTAGCACATAGAATTATTTGTTTTACTTCTACACTGTACATAGAAACTACCTTCTTGTCTTTGTTCTCATGCTACACCATATCAGTCTTACTGAAAAATCAAGATTTGTTTAGATTTTTTTCTGCCATACTTCAACAGACTTCCATCTTTTTCCAATTGCAAGCTTGTTTTTACTTTCATGTAGAATGCAGAAATCTTAAGAATTTTGGACCGTGAGCAGTGGTTCATGTGCATCTATATGAGATCATGCTACTAGTGAGATCTAGGCTGTCAAGATCCTCTTTATTTCCCCAATAAAAGAAAAACTTGTGGAGTAATGTCTTTCTAAAACTATACGTTTTTATGTATGCTTTTTAGAGAACCTCTTAAATTAAGGCTGAGAGAGATGGGGTTGTTCAGCTTTTGTTGGGAATAATCTAATATCTGAGGGGACCTCACTGCAGCCTTTCAATATTTCAAGGGGACTTATAAGAAAGATGGAGAGAAACTTTTGCAAGGACATGTAGTGATAACACAAGCAGTAATGGTTTTAAACCAAAAGAGGGTGGAATTACTTTACCTATGAGGAGGAAATTCTTAGCTATAAGGGTGGTGAGGCACTCCCCCTTTTTACTATGAGGGACGTGGGCATCTACAGCTTCTCTGAGCAGCCTGTGCCAGGGCCTCACCATCTGAGTGAGGAATTTCTTCCTGTTTTCCCCTTGAAAGAACAGGAGATAGCTTTACTCTGTGAAGGTTAATGCCAGTACGTAATCTATAGCTGTATGCAACCTTGGAACTTCCATAGATGTTTTTTTTTTTTTTTATCTTTTCACTTTATCGAATGTTTCACAACTGATCTCTATTGTACAGTCTGCAGCTCAGGCAGAAAAAAAAAAAAAAAAAAAAACAGCAACTAGTATTTTTTGCCTTTGAACAGAGAGAAGGTGATGTGGTGAGGTCTGCGGATAGGTGGCACTCGTCACTCATATTTTAGGAATCTCCATCTGTAAACTGTGATCCTCCTCCAGAAAACCTCATTCAGGACACAGAGAGACGGAGAGCACAAATAAAGTTAAGAAGAGGAGGATACAGTAGAATGCTTTAAAACAATTTTGTTGAACGTCAAAGTTTCTTACTTAAAGAAACTGTTACCTTTCTTCCCAGGCAGTTTCTTCTGTTTTTGTAGGAAAAGTACCTGTACACAGTCGCGAGGACCTGGAAGCCAAATGGGATTTCATTGTAGTCACAGCCTGTCTTCTAAAAAGTAGTTTTCATAAGGATTTAAAAGGCTTTGGTACCTCTTACTGATTATGGCGACCCTACTATCTGCAGGACACACTCACTGCAGAGAGGTCTGTGGACTGCTAATGCCAGCTGAGCTGCTGGACACCCAAGCAGCTTTCAGCAGCTGTGTGTTATCAAAAGTCATAATTAGCAGTGTTTGGGGGCAGACAGTTACCTTACAAAATGTGTTTCAGAAAAAGTCCCTTAACTCTTTCTCATTTGATTAAAATCCCTTCTGTTCTTTTTATGATCTCATTTCACAAGAAAAATGGGCAAGAGACAGTCTGTTTCTTACAGGTAGGTATCTTTCACATGGAAGATTTTTAAGAGCTGCATTTTGCAAGGGTTTTTGTCATGTAATTTGCAGTTATTTCACTGGTTCTCTGAGCATAATATAATGAAATTTAAAGTCTGTATAACAAAACTAACCCTGATACAAATCTGCTTCAAATCAACTGAAAGCTGTGTTTTCTGCCGTCATGCTATTACTCTATATTTTTAAGTGACTGATATAACTTCTGATATAAGTCTTCTAGTAATAGCAATAGTAATAGTAACATAGTAATAGTAATAGCAATAGCAATAGTAATAGTTAATAATGCAAGCATTAAAAGCTCCTCCATTTGGAAAAGGTATGTCAAAACTTCTAAACCACTGCTGATCTTGCTGTAGATTGACTTTTGAATTTGGTGTGATTGCAGTCAGCAATATTGATACCATTAATCAATGTCACATCTCTCTGACAAGACCGTTTAAAAAATAAACAAGCAAAATATCCCTCAAAATCTGTAAAACACAAAAGAGGAAGACCTTATTTCCCCTTGGGCAGAATTGACATTGTTTCAATTGTGTTTATGACATGAGAGGCTGTTTTTTTATTGTAGCTACACATTTTTATTCTAAGAAATTAAAACAAACTTATCCCAAATAAAAGCACAGGGGTATTTGTGCTTTAGTATCTTTACTGGTTGAAAGGCAGGGCTCCAACGTCATTGCTCATCCCTCCTCAATGCAGAGTTATGTGCTTGTTAATCAGTTTGCAATATTCAGGAGATATTGCAAGGAGTAACGGTCTTTGATGGAGACTGTGATAGATGCCAAAGCAGCAATTTTGGATATCTGTGTTCAAATTAGCCCCTAAAATGTGAAACTGGGAAGGCTCACTGCCAAAACTGGTATCATTCTAGATAATCCAGAAGGAATACATTTTAATCATCACAGTTATGCTGACCTTATCCTGGAGATGAAGGCATGTGTCCCTGTGGTGCTGTTGGGACCCTCGGGCTGAAAACAACTATGTTCCCTAATTCTTCCTGTGGTCCTGCTTCACCACACTGTCTAAATTCTATCTTCTGCAGCAGGAATGGCAAAGGTGGCAGCAGCTAGAAGGGCTTGACCATGGGTGCCATGGTCTTTGCTTCTCAATGGACCACAGGCAATCTTCTCACTTCATCCTTACTGCTTTTGTGCGTGTTGATATGTTATGGGACTGTGAACATTTCGCAACTGTGAGGAACTGTTTCATTTACTTGGAAAGCTAGGAAGAATTGGCATTGGCAAAATCTGGAGGCAATTTTAAAATTTATTTCATTGTTCTGCCATCCTCTTTGACTGCTGCTAGAAGCAAAATCAGTGATCTCCTTAGTCTCAGCTGTATAGGCCAATGCTAACAAGAAGTCATGCTAACACTTCTCTGGCTTGGTGTTTGCTTTCAAACATGGAAGAAACAAATATCATCCAGCATCCTGTGCCACAAAAAAAACACATGCTGGGACTCACACTCCAGGATATCAGCCTGGATTTTAAGCCTGCCAAGGGTTACACTGGTAATTTCTCTCAAAAAAGTCTACATGCACTGTAGTCAAAACAAAACCCTTACTACATTTCTGTTCCCTTTGTTCAGCCTCAGCAGGGAGCTAAATATTGATGTTGCTTCCTAAAACTGTGTAATGTTCTTAGATCTCCAGACTTAACAGTATCTTGCTCTGTCCTTTCACAGTCAAAATATTATTGGGAAGTTAAATGTTATCCTTCTGATATGCATATATCTGATCTTTACATATCTGATCGCTATATATGTGACTTATCTTTTTGATCTCTATGTAAACTATGTATAGATCTGATATATATATACACATTTATATATATATATATATACACACACACATACAGATATCTACAGGAAATATTAGGCAAAGTCTGTAGCCAACTGTTCCACTGCATGATATCAAAGATGATGAGTACTGTATCAGTGAAATGTCATAAGGTGCCTGCATAAAACAGCTGGTGCCTGAGGCTGCCAGACTTGTTTGGTACAAGATATTTCTCAAAGATGGAAAATGTTTTCAGACAGGCCTGAATGAAGGATAATCTTCTCTGGAAAAGTCTTTGAGTGTACTCTTGTTGTCGTCAAGTTAACAAAATAAACTCATTACAGTGCTTTATTCTCAATCTTCACAACGTGGAAGCACAGCGAGATGAGAACTGACAGAGTAATATAGGTCCCCAGCTCCTTGCCACGAGGGTTTCTGACATTATCAGCAATGTTGCTGAGATACAGCAATCCAAGCCCTTGCCTACACTTCCCATCATGGGCACTCTAGAGTGATCTCTGTACTACACGTGTAGAAAGGCAGTGATGGAGAGACACTTGACCTATAAATATGCATAGGAAAGACATGCTATGTATGCATGTTCTGGCTGGGAGATATCTGGTGTCTGGAGTCAGTTGCTAATTCTGTGTTTGTCACTGTAGGGTCCAAGTCCTCCCACAGAATTTCGAACACCCTCTGAGCACCTTAATGATGCATTCATCTACAGTCATGGTGTTAACTGTTCAAAAATCCGTGCTGCAATAGAGTGGGAAAATGCCTTTCAAAACCATTCTTTCCTATCAGCCACATTACATCTGCGTTTCCTCTGTTTTTGTGTGGGGTACCTCATAACTTCCTCAAAATACCCATATTTTTAAAGGAACACGGATACTTTGTGGAGCAAGATGTAAATCTGAAATATTTCAAAAGGTGTTGGTGTTGTTTTAGTGCATTCCAGGAAAATTACAACAAAGATCAGGAAAGCAATTTCCAGCTCAAATTAAGTATGTAATTATGCAGCTATGTAATTACACAGTCACTCAGTAAATTATGCTCTGAGCTTAGGCCAAGTAACAGTTTTTATGTAAAGCATGAAAACTGTAAAATTATTTCACCTAATGTAATACTCGTGTAATATATCGTGTTTTGTACAGCATGTATTATATCAGATATATAATTTCAAAATAGTATACCAAAATATAAACAAATTAGAATGAAGTTTCTATTTTTTCTATGCAAATATATGAATCCAGGAACAGTAAATGTGTCTGTGCTATGTGCAATACTAAACTGCAGAGGGCTGCAGAGTCAACCACGAGGTAGAAAGCTCTTTTTCCATAAATGCTCCTCCTCCTCTTGTCACTCATAATGCCTGAATGGAATTAGCATTTTAACCCTTCCCTAAGCGTCAATGAATAATGAATATGATCTCCTCCAAAATTCTTCCTTGCAGATGGTATCTGTCCTTGATAATAAATGTTATAGATGTGTAGAAAGAATATCCTTAACCTAGAAATGTCTAGGTTTTGTTGGACTTTTTTTTCTCCTTTGCAAGCTCGTCATCCTTTCTTTATTTTAGTAAGTTTTCATGTTTCTATTCTGACAAATATCTATCCCATAATTTTAAACTTCCCTGACAGTGGCACAACCAAATCTCCCCACTTCATTTCTGAATGGCTAAACAGCTCACATGTTTTGATTTGTATTAGTACACTTGTTCCAATATAAATATTGAAAAATGTGCCTTTCCCAGAAACTAGAAAGTATATTTGATTTCCATATAGGATGAAGCATGTGATGCACACTTTTTTTTTTTTTCTTTTTCTTTTAACTAGCAGGTGTAGAAAGGGCATGTATCTCACCCGCTAAGGTACTGTTTAATTAGGGGATTTTTAATATCACCATTTTACCTCTCATTCTGCTTTAGTACACACTTCCGCCTTTGGTGATTTACATAAACATACACAGGCCATGAATAATGCATAAGACTTATTTTAAATGCAGGGCTTCCAGCTCCCACCATACAGTAGTGTACACAACAATTTGATTGGCTCTGCTCTGTTTTCATTACTGGCAATTTCTGGGAACACAAAAGAGATTGAAAAGGCTGACAGAAATGAACAATATTTATTTTGTGAGAAATATTTGTAGCCTTTTCAAGGCAATTGTATTGCAAAGTTTTGCAATACAATTATTGTTCCTTGATTTTTTATTTTATTTTTTTTCCCTGAGAAGAATGTGTTAAAAGGTCTGTGATTGTTCTTTTGAAGATTCAGTCAGATCTGTGATTATTATTATTATTTTACAAGGATATTGCTGGATTTATTCTTTATTTGCATAAACATGAGCACAAGCAAAAAAATAAAGAACCATCAGATTTCTTGAGGTCTATCAATTAAGGTAACAAGGTAATCCTAAAGAACATCTGAAGATGAAGCTGAAATATCTTAACATACAAAAATTAAAATAAATTAAAATATAAAGTTGTTAGTTTTTAATATATGTATATTATTTTTTTTCCCCAAGAAAAATGAAATGGCTTCTACAATACACATTCATCTATTGCACCTGGGTCATTGGTGTTGTTAGAGCATATAGGTTACCATTACCTTAAACAGTCAAATGGGTTTTTAATAGAAAACAAAGTTGTTGCATTAATTAAGCAAGTTGCACAAAGGGTCCACTTTTATCTCAGCAATGCCTTAGTTATGTCATTATGTTTATGCAGAAAGAAAAATTCATTATACTCCTCTCCGCACCAAAAAACCAAAACCAAAACAAAACAAACAAAAAACACATCGCTTATTAAAAATGTTGAGATCCTAAAAATTGATGCAGCTCACGATTATGTTTTGACCAGTATTTTTCCAAGTTTTTCAAGCATGCTGTTGGAAACTAAGGCTATTTCTTGTGAAATAAAATGAAGGTCAGTCTGCCAGCCTGATTGTGCACCTGTTATTGTCCTCCAGTGTCATCCAGATACATAAGTAAAGGTTTGTTTTAGAAAATTTTAAATAAATAAATGAATTGAGAAAAACTTTTCTGATTTCTGCATATATTGTGTGGAAGTATCTGAGGTTACTATAGCAAACAGTTTCGCACAGTGTTTAACTGTCCCTGTAGATGTTTAGGTCGTATACAAATACTCACTGTTAGCTTTGATTAATATTTTTAATAGCTGAGGATACTGTCGTTTCACCATCTGCTGCTTACATTAATCATTCAGAAAATTAGCTACCCATAGCACGTCATATCTAAGCACACACAACACAATTGTAAAACTTTGTCTGCTTTTCCCTCTTTTCTTTTAACAACGGCAGAACTTTGTCAGGCAGTCAGTATCCCAAGTCCAGTTGCTGACAGGTTACCTGAGCTTTTCTTTTCATACTCCAGACCTGAATAATAAATGAACAAACAAATAAATAAAGAGATGTTGAGGTTTCCATAATGCACAGAAGGGCAGGGCGTTGCCCTGCTGACCATTTGTAGGAAGGGTGGGGAGCACTTCCCCTGCAGGAGGCGAGAAAGTCTGCAAGCCAGGCTCTGGCTGCAACAAGTGTTTGCTGCATGTGCGTTTTGCAATTTTGAAAACAAATTCTGGCATGTTGCTAATAAATGGTTAAAAATATTTAGAAGGAAGTGCTTCTTTCGTTTTCATTGCAAAATCCTAGCGTGCATGGTTCTGTTTGGATACTGTGATACTCTCAGTTCTGCCATAAAAACATGCACAAATGTCCGTAGCAGCTTCTTAGCCAGATGCTAACATGCAAAACACCCTTCATGTTGCTAATCACTACCAAACAGAAGCATTATTCCAGAGACATGCCCGAAAAGAAATTCTGGGCCAGTGAGGCTGCGAGGTCGCATGTCTCATTACAAACAAAACATCCAGATCATTTGTCTTTTATGTTCACAAACTCAGTCCCTCCTAACAAACCTTGGACTAAACCAGCTCTTGATGAGATTGTTTTGTGATTAAACAGGGCTGAAAGACAGAAAGTTGCGAGCAGTAAGAGAAGGCAAATGACAGCAACAATGAAGAATGATTCTAAACAAAAAGATGGAAGGAAAAAAACCTGTTTTGGTTCACTCTGCTCCGACCTTCCATAGCCACTGTAAATTTAATACAGTGGAATCCTAATCAAGATGCCCTGGCAGACGGCCCTTTGTCTCCATTAAGAAGAATAGTTGATTAACCAAAGACGTTGCCTGAATAATAATTTCCTTGGGAAGACAGAGCGCCCATCAGATGGCTGAGAGGTTCTCAAGGCTGCGGCTGTGTTTCCCAAAGCTGGAAACCAGTGTGCCTGGTTCAGTTACAGCCCCACTGCTGGGCCTGTATCTGTAACGTGGTTACAGGTGGCTTTGGTTGGGCCAGGTCAGATCATCGGCATGGCCGTGAGATCCCTGTCCTGGTACCCAAGGTGTGCAGTAAACCATCTCCACAAAAGAGTTTTCCTTTAAACAAAAGCACCTTTTCTTGGCTAACATTCAACAACTGTGATGTGCCAAAGACTTTCAAGTCCTAATGACTCAAGAAGTGCTCAGCATCCTACAAAACCTTTTGCTCCCAACAGAAGTGGGTGATAACATCGTCCTACCATATCTACTTTTTGTACGTTTCATACTGATCTGTCATGCTTCATCTCCATCCTGTCAAGATACACACCAGTCACCAAACATAAAGAAAAAAAAACATCTCATTCCAATGTTGAGTACCCAAAACTGCTTTTCCTTTTATTGTATGATATTGAGGATTCTGATTCCTGGGGTCTTTTCCATTCTGAGTAGACTATTCAGCATGTGTTATTTGAGCAGCTGTGCAATTATTCCCCTTCGTCAGTGCGTTGCTCTGGTGTCAAAGTGTTTTCTCACCATTAACTTTCATGCTGAGAACGGGGACACAGGAACTGGCTCTGGGGCAGATCTGAACGCTGAGCAGCCTTTTGTTTTGTCAGGCTGGGATTCAGGACCGGGATTGCAGGTGGGAGCTGTTTCAGTGCTTCAGTTCCAGAACAAGCTAACATCCACCCTTGAAACGCGTGCTGCAAAAAGTACCCTGCTCAGAAACGCCTTCTCATGAGCAGACCTCTCCCAATCCCACACAGCAAAGCTCCATTTGCACTAATGAAGACAGAAAATTAGAAATTATTCACTAAAATCAGATCCTCACCTTCAGTATGTTTTTTCCACGAGTGCCAGTGAGAGTGTGAGGAATTCCCTGGAGCCCTCAATGGATGCTGCTGGCAGTTCATGTCATCCTTCACCAGCTGGGAAGAGGAGGGATGTGGAGAGGGCATTTTACACTGCATAAACTAGATACTTTGCTCAGGCAGCTAAAGGAAATAGTTCAGGAAATATAGACAGAAAATAAATTAAAAATGTTGGTCCACATTAACACTGAAACCCCTCGACCTCTACTTTGCGGTGTTCTTCATTCCTGAGTTTCCTCCTGCCTGTCCTGTAAAATTTCAGGGTTAGCAGAACTGATGGCATACCCTTTATAGTGCAAGCACACATGCCTTTCTGAGCACCTGGCATCAAGCCAAACAGTTATCTGGTTGAAATTCAGAAAAGCCAATATTCCAGAGATCCTGATCTGAGGCTGTGCCCCAGGAACTGTCCAATATTATCATTTTTAATTGCAGGCTAGGTTGTTCTTTACTGGGAGTTATATTACAACTCTTGGGACGCCTTCTGAAGCTTTTGATGTTTGAAAGCATCGACGTTGGTGTGAGCAGCGCTTTTAAATCGTGTTGCTTTGTGCCTGGCCTGTCTCGTGAAGGACGTCGGATAAAATCAAGGTGCTGCTTGTCCAGCTGTTAGCAGCCACACAGCAATCCTGGGAAACTTGCTCCGCTTCGGTCCATCCCACTCGCATCACCGGCTGTGAGCACGAGAAAGGTTGCCTGACCCAGCTGGAGAGCGCCAGCTTCTCTCTCCCACAATGAAAAAATTGCTTTGCCACCTAGGTCAGCATAGTGATGTAAATCTTAATGAAAGATCCTGAGATGTCCGAGCAAATCAAGCCGCTGGGCCACCTTGATGCTCCCTTAATCTATTCATCCGCCTTTTTCGCCTTGGACTTCTTATTTTTGAGGTAAGCACCAGGGGAAAAACACAGTTTAGTCATAGAGCAATAGCTACTGCAGCCATCTGAGTCTTTTCCTCTCCTGCAGCTTGAGCAGAACTGGCATCTTGATTATTATTATCTCTATCGGACTTGTTTCCCTACTGGAAGTGAAGTAAAACTTTCATATTTTGAAAATGATTCCTATCAATTCATATTTCAGTCTTCCAGGGTTGAGTCCTTAAGTCCTTGTGCAATCTTTAGTCTGTCAAAACTCTCACTGAAGGCATTTGTCTGATGAAGAGATTTTCCTGATCTGTAGAGATGGCATGGCAGTAATTGTCAACATCAGCTCTACTATCTGTTCTCCTCCGCTATTGGGAAATATGTATTTCTTTCCCTCTGGAAAAGTATAGTATAGTATTATAGAGCATTGTGGTACAGTCTATTAGCAGACAAATTTTATAGCTGTTTTTCAATGTTAAGAGATGGATTTTTAGCTGCTATGAATCTGCTTGGTGGAATTGACTTTAATGAACCTGTATGCTTTTCACCTCTGATGATTATAGTACCCTAGATTTATCAAAGAAAACAGGAATTTTCTACTGATTCACTGTTACATTAATATGGAATGAGGTCATATCTTCAACACCCCTCTCCCCATTTTCTCTCTCCCCCCCCACCAGGCTTTTAGGACCTCTGTGCTCTCTTCTCTTGTTAACCAAAACTTAAATGGATAAGGAGTTATGTCTGCGTCCAAGAGAGACTATTTTTATGGGTTAACCCATTCAACATCCAATTAAAATTCCCAGATTGCTTCTGTTAAACCCCAGTTACCTCAGCTTTCTCCTGTTCCAACTCTTCCCTTTCTCTCACAGATTTTCAGGTATCTTGGCTAGCTGTCCTGGAGCCCTTAGTGGAAAAAGCTGGCATTACTGGGAACCATTCCTTGAATGTGTCTCTGTGGATAAACTCTACTTTATAAATAATTTCAGAGTCCCGGTCTAAGAGCCTCCATTTCGTTGTTGGCCCATCATTGCCATGTGTATGCCCAGTGGCAGATGATGAAGTATTTTCAATCAAATATCAAGGATGTCCTGGCATTTGCCACTGCTGCTTTAGAAAGAAGTTATGGATGAATTATCAAATCCCTAAAAAATTTTATTAGGATCAGAGATGCACACGTTAGATTGAGAATCACAGAACCGTAGAATCACAAGGTGGTTTGGGTTGGAAGAGACCCTAAAGACCATCTAATCCCACTGAATTGCTGTGTTTATTAAAGTATACAATAAGTGTAGGTCTTGTACCTTTTTCATAACGTTAGTAAGGAGTGAGCGTAATTGTTTCAGTCATTTGAACCATGTTTTCAGACAGACTCACAGAATGGTATGGGTTGGAAGGCACCTTAAAGACCATCTAAATCCAACCCCCTGCCATGGGCAGGGACACCTCCCCCCAGCCGAGGCTGCCCCCAGCCCCATCCAGCCTGGCCTTGGGCACTGCCAGGGATGGGGCAGCCACAGCTCCTCTGGGCAGCCTGGGCCTGGGCCTCACCGCCCCTTGTGCAAAAAGCCTATTCTTAGCTTCTGATCTAAACCTACTCCTCCTCCCCCCCCCCCCCCCTTTTTTTTTTTTTTGGTTTAAAGCCATTCCCCCTTGCCCTATCCCTACACCTCCTGACACAGAGTCCCTCCCCAACTTTCCTGTAAGGTCCCCTTTATATACTGGTGAAGCTTATCAGGAAAGTAATTAACAAACGTAATCCTTGGTGATGAATTACCCTGAGAAAAAAATGACTGAGATGGAGGTGAGGGTGAAAGAAAGATCCTCAGAAGTGTAAAACTTAACAGAACAATCCCAGAACCCATATGTCCAGGGAGTTATAATTTTTCTCTCTTTCATCTAGTTTTTGAGTTGGCATTCAGATCTGAAAAGTATACCAATAATACTTGCCATCCAGGAAACAGAGATCCAAACTTCAAACTCTGTTCTCCCTTCCAGTATCCCCAGCATGTGAATGTAAGTTTGTGACTTTGTTTATCAGAGGAATTATTTATTTTAATTGGGATGCCCAAATATCGAATGATACCTGTACACCAGATGCTCAGTTATTGTCACACTAACAGCCAGCTTTGTGTCTGCTGGCTCTGGATGCATTTTGTTGCACATACCTCTTCTTCATCTGAATGCAATCTCCCACAAAAAGGAGATGATTGTAAGGGAGTTTCTTCTGGTTTCAAAATCTATTCACCTACAAAAGATCAAAAGATCACCTATAAAAGATCAACGAGCACATTCTCCCTATCTGCTTGGGAGGTGAGGCTGAGAAAATCTGAGTAATCCACACCGTTCCCATACTTGCTGTTGTTTTGACACATCTGGTGCAATTACTCACATTCTGCCCCTGCACAGCTTATAGCACACTGACACAAAGACGTATGTGAATGTTAGTCCTTTACGTCCTCCTGCTAAGGCCCTGCCTCCTGTGACCAGTGCTGTTTCTATATTCATGCGATGAGCAGAAAGCTGCAGCCACTTCACTTTATTATTGAGTTTTCAGGTGGTGCCCTTGTTGGCTGGGACTGCTGCAGGGAAAAGGAGTCTCATTACACAAAAACAGAGTCAGATTTGGCATGTTTAACCAAACCAAACCAAAACCAAAGTAACAAGCAAACAAAACACAGCACCTAATCTGCAGCAAAGGTAGCGAGAATTTGAAGAAAAGTTTTGTGGCTGCAGGTCCCCGGAAACCTCAGCAGATAAATCTGACAGCCCAGAGTCTCCGACCAGAGATTAGCACAGAGCATGAAGGGGGATGAAGATGCGGGAGGCTTGTCACCTGCTGTGCTGCTGCAGGTTATGTCCAGTGTAACACAATAACTTTGGCTACACCTGATCCTGCTGAAAAATGCAAAGCAGAGACTCTCATGGTGAGTGCCACAGTGATCCTGACTCCTCAGGCAGACAGCTAGCACAACATGGGAAGAACCTCTTTAAAATATCAGGTTCCTCTGCTTGATGAACCACTGATTTGTTTGCTGTTTGCGCATTCTTTAGAAACTGCTGAAGTGTTCAGGCTCCTTCTTTTCCTCAACAGAAGTGAAACTTGTTGATTATGAAGGCCTTTAATAGCATCATCCAAGCAGAAAGCTGAAAGATTATATGTTAAATCAAGTCTCTCTGCTGGCCTGTACTGTGCTTTCCAATATCTGTATCTTATTTCCCCACTCTGGGCAAGAAGGGGAAGAGAAATGCATTTTCTTTCCACTTTATCTTTTTGTGGCAGGTGTCCCAGGCACCATTCTTGGTGTTCATTAGACCAGACAAAGGAGTTGTCCTTCACTGAAACCTCTCCTTGTATGGCCAAATACTTTAAACTGTCTTTTATTCACAGACAGTACTTCTCCTTAAATCTCAACAGCTTGCCTGTGAATTTAGCCCCTTTTTTTTTTTTAGGTAAATATGTTTCCCTGCCCGCCCTTGCTAGCAATGTCTTTTTTCACTTGCTTGTTTTTCTGCATCTTTCCTCTGGTCTATATGTGTGTAAATGGAGAGAAAGAGGACTAGGGCTGAAAAAGCATGTGTTTCTCCTGACCCTCTGTTTGGGACAGGCTGCCAGGACACATTGCTGCTGGCTACTTGTCTGTTGCTTAAACGATATTGCAAATACAGCCATGGAGGATTTTTGCACTGCACATAAAATGTTATCAGAAGAGAGCTGCATTTTCCAGGTATGTTCCTCGAGCGAGGAGTTGTCGTATGCAGGTCAGAGAGACTGGGACATTTCCTGGGAGCACAGCCTGCTTTGCAACAGCTGTACAATATTGACTGCCAACCCTCCCTTTCTGAAAAGCATTTCCACCTTGTTACTGACTCTAGTCTCTTACAAAAATGCAAGCACATATTTCTTTCCTCAGTGGGTATGAGATGGGCAAGATTTCAAGAAGACAGCTGTTAAAAACTTCAGAAGATAGAACAAATAGCTTTTTTTTTTTTTTTTGGCATAGCATTGCAAGTAAAGATATCCTAACAAAAAACAAAGCTTATTACCTAAGCCTATGAAAGGTCTCTTCCATTTTATACCAGTTTCCTGCTTAAGACATTAAAATCTGTCATTTCTGGCCAGTAGGGTGATGGCACTGGTAGGGCTTTTGCTGCCATGACTTGGTCACCTGGCATTCCAGAAACACCAGCTTTGTGGTGGAGTGCTAAAACCAGGGAGAGGTTCAGATAAGCCAAGTGATGAGCATGGTTTGCAAGGCAGTGGGAGGTCACAGCTGCTGCTGAGCAGTGACTGAAGAAGCACCATACTTCATTCAGTCTTCTGTCTGGTGGAATTTGACAGTACTGGAGCAATGATGGGCATCAAATTAGTGAGTGGGGCCTGAGGAACAAGAAAGAAGAGATATCTGAGAAACAGACAGCCCAGTACTTCTGAGCATCTTGTGTAATCATTTCCAGCTGTGCAGACCATATGATGGAGGAAAACTCTGTCAATCTGCTCCATTATCACACTGAAGTGATCGGGTAAGGTGCAAAGTAGAGAAGCATTCAGGCTTAGCTGCAATGAAAGCAACATATTCTACCTCAAACATCTCAAACATAACGGGACTTAACGTACTATTAGAGGTTTTTTAGGCTTCAAAGTTTCTGATTAACTTTATGGGCACAAAACTGCCAGCCCAGGAGCTTGGCTACATGTCATGATGCATATTAAAATCTACTTTCTGTCCTTGTCACTGTACTTTTGCTAGCCTGCAGTATTTGTCTACTTCAGATCTTGTTGTTGTTGTGTGCTCCCATGCTATTAAGAGTCCAGAGGAGTTAGTGTTGGCAAAGGTTCCAAAAGATAAAATGGTCTAATGCTCGGAGACCTGTAGTTAAATGAATTGGTTGTTGGAAGTGGTGGAAAGAATAAGGTTTTCAGAGCAACCCTTTAATAAAATTAACATACATATTGCATTTCTTTTGTCCATCAAGGCCATATTTGGAATTTGTCATTTCTTTTAGCTAAAACCATACAGTGTCTTGTGAAGCAGGATCACTGTGCCACATTGAAAAAAATCAATTCAGGAGTGTAAAATTATATGGTGGCACTCCTGAAGCTAAGCTTTTGTCAAAAATGTTTTGGTTGAATAAATCTGCATCTCAAAACGGAAAAATAAAAATACTAAGTGCTTGAAGAAAGTTGGTTAGAACTCAAAAGACCCAAACTTGCAAAGGTACAGGTTCACAGAGCCATATTGAGGTTTTGGCTAAAAAGCTGTATTTTCACAGTTGGGACAGGGTGACTCTGTGCCCCCAGGTGGTTTTTGTGACTCATTTGACAGATGGTAATGTATGAAATCACCCAAACTCATGTTTATCTGGTATTTTGAGTATTAATTTTGCATATAAACAGTTGTGCAATCAGCCCAAATTTGAGGAACATGATACATATTTGACCACATTACCTACCTGTTAATTTTCACATAAATTTTGTGGCCAGTTTTGACAGCCAGACAGAGGGCTCAAGGATATTTATTTCTCATGAATGCTGTAGGAAATTGGCAACTAGTCATGGAAAGTGACCCAAATCCAGCCATGACAAAAGCAGAGAGGGGAAGAACTTGGCCATCCTCTGCCAGCCTGCGGTAGCCAGCAAGATGAGGGCAGGGTGGAAATGCAAGCCCAGGTTGGTATCCTTTGCTGAGGCAAAGGCAGCTATAATGGAGATCCCTGGCCTTCCTAAGAGGGAGCAGCCAGCTGGTCAATCAGCATGCCCACGCCGGCTGATCCATCAGCACACACACCGTCGTGGCATATGCCGTCAACCATGGCAAGCAGGGGGTAGGAGAAGGAGGTGGGCAAGCAGCAGGAAAAATCAGGAGATGCAGGGCACGTGTCCTTAGGAAAACAGTCTTTCTCAGTTTATTTACTCACTTTCTGCTCAGTGCTTAGTTCAGTGAGCAATTTCTTTTCCTCATCATCACAGCATGTCCAGTCTGGAGAGCTTGGTGAGGAGCACGAGGATTAATAGCTGAAGAATGAGGTGCTCTTCAGCTCATGGCCCTGATATGTTTGTCACTGCTGCTCCTTTCAGTGGCTAGTTATCTATAGCATGGTCAGCTGTATGTAACAGACAAAAATTGTGCACACAAAGGGTAAGCTTTTTTTTCAGGATGATTTAGGACTGTCAGCCTGAAAGGAATGACAGAAGCCAGTCATCACTCTGGAAGACCCCATAAGTTTGACAGAGAATGGTTAAATCCACACTTCAAAATTCATTATTAGCTTTAATCAGTCTTACCCAGGCTTGTAAGTTTAATCACTTCTGTGACCTTTAAAAAAAGGTCAGGCTTGTTTGCCAGGTGAATTTTCTGCATTTGAAACATATGTCATTATCATAAAAATTATAAGAATGTAGATCTTCCTCAAATTAAATGGAAGACTGTTCTTTTTGTCTTTGTCTTTCAGCAGTAAAAGCTAAGGCCAGTAATCCCATGATTTTGTGCATATGCTTTGCTTTGATAGCAGTACTTTGCAAAATGTACAGTAAAGTTATATTTTCATCATTATTCCTTTTGTGAGTTAATTAGGAATAGCCAGCATCTTTGGATATCTCATTTCCCTTCCCTCCTGTGAGAACAGGAAACATCCATCTGAGCTTAGATCTCTGATCCATCTGTATCCACATTTCAGCAAGTTACTTAAGACCACTTTTTACTGGTGTTTCAACAGTTTTTTTAAGTTTATCAATGAACCTAACTCCACTGAAGTGATTGACCTAGGGAAGTACAGGAAAGGACAATCAGGCAAGAACCCTCAAGCCTCCAGGAATTACTTGTTGTTGCCTTATCGTTAACTTATGAAGTCTTCTCTTTACATTTAATCAAGTAATTATGTATATGAGTGAGCAGCAGGAAATGACCAATTTATGCCCAGTACACAGTGCACTTATTGTATAGTGCATTTATTAGTGTCAATCCCCATCTCATTGCCTTCTGATTTAACCAGTCCCCCCTTTTTGCCTGCTGTGCATCATCATACTTCATTGAGCTTCTTGTGCTTCTGTAGTACTGTTTCCAGTGGAATAGGAAAGAGAGGCAAGCACTTCTAACGCTGTTACAGGTGAGTACATACTGGGGGTGTATATGGGATCAGACAGTATTTGTATGCTGCTCAGCGTAAAGGGTGATGCATAGATATAGATGTGATACTCTGTTCCAGGTGGCACTGGACTATGAATGTTAAAAATAATAAGAATAATAAATAAATAAATGAAAGAATCTAATACCACTAGTATTTTCTTTAAAAAGAGATCAGTGAAAGAGATTCTTCACTGCCTGTTTCACATGTATTATTGCCTGCTCCTCAGAGAAATGTTGTTAAAATGGCCCATGTATACTGTCTCAGCAGGGGGCAGATGTCTCACTGGTACTATGCTGAGCAAAAATCCTGTCAAGCATACTTTTACAGAATGGCTGTCTGCTGTCAGATGTACTGACTGTTGTACGTCTTGGGAAAGGCAGTGTGAAAGAAGGGGTAGAGGGTGTTTTTCCTCTTTCTTTGGATGTACAGTGAGTAGTTAGTTTGGGTACAGGGACTACGTTTTTAAGACCTTACAATTTACCTTGATGGGAAGTTGTAGAATACGGTGTAACAGGTTGGATGGTGTAGAGGAGGCATTTGGACACTCATGATCAATGGCAGGAGGAGCCACGTACATTGAGAAATTCACCCCAGTTCATCTCCATTCAGCTGCAAAACCAAAGGCTGCAAAACACTACCAAAAGCCTGCCCCTTTCCCAAAGACCAGAAACACTGCACTTATGCCAATTGTAATACAAGCTCCTCTCAACTGTTTGTAAAGGTCTCTGATGCTGGAGACTCCACAACACCCCAAGCAACTTGTTTCAGTGTTTCATCACCCTTACTGTTTGAGAGCTTTTGCTGATGGTGAATCACCTTTTCTGAGACATGGAGATACTGTCCCTGGACCTTCTTTAGCAGCTTTTATTCATCTGAAGGCTCTTACCACATTACACTTAACTGTCTTTTCTCAGGATGAGACACACAAGTGGTTGAGCATGATCTAGTCTGCTGTCATGCTGACATGGGTGGTCTCCAACTTCCCACCACCAAAACAAACAACTCTCTACTGTCTCTCAAATTCAGGATTTGGGAGGTGTTTTAATCAAAAAACTAAGCTTGAAGAATGAAATGCAGCTAGGTCTGGTAGCCTGAAGACCCATGCAAGCTCTGATGCCAGAACTGAGGGAACAGAGCAAGGAGCAAAAGCAGTTTTACCCCTTCTGGCAGCAGTGGTGAATTATTTCAGCTTGAACTGACCAGGGAGTCACTACTGTGCTTAATGAAATAGGGTGCAGTAGCCACATGCCACGTTACATGAAGTGTTTCAAGTTCACACACATCAAGATTAATTAGAAGGATCCATAGCAAAATACAGTGTATGTTCACTAATAATGGAATTTATTTTTGGGGGAGAAACAGATGAAGAAAAACAACAAACAAAGACATCAAAAGAAGATGGAGAGAAGTGGAGAAGGGAAAACTCTGTGGTGGCTAGCCAGGAAGAGCAGCAACAGGGGTCTCCAGATGAGAGCTGTACCATTGGTTTCCTCCATCATGCTACTGGTGATTCCTCTCCAGCTATCCTCTTTTTTCCCACGGTAATGATATAGTTTGCATTAGGTCCTGCTCTAACTCCCCAGTGGCTATTTTCCTGCTGGTGTTGCTATTAGTGAAGATTGGAGCATGTGTTGATGATGAGTGGGTGGGTGTTGTGTGCTGACTGGCCATTGAGCTTTCTCCATGCACATACTACATGCCCTAATATAAAGCTATAGCCAAAAGTCAGGGAAAGGGAGAAGAAAGGAGCCATCACTTTGCTCAGGGCAGCAAAACCCATGAGGTCCTGCTGTAGCAACACTGTCAATGTAAAAGACTGAAACACCTTCAACCCTGTGAAGGTACTGGGTCCTTCATCTGGTCTTCTTTGCTGCATCCTGCATCTGGCTACTTCCTCCCAAGGACAACACCCTGCACTTGCCAGTGTTGAAGAACATGCTATACTTTCATACCTCATGTCCAATTTGTTAAGGTCATTTTGATTCTAAACCTGTCTCCAAACAACTGGCAGTCCCTGTTGGTTAGCTATTGTCTGAGGATTTATTAGGCATACCTTGTATTCTGTCAATCAGGTTCTTAATGAAAACTAAAAATCAAATGCTACCAGCCCCACCTTGCAGGGTGTCACTGGCTTTGTCTTCCTCATTTGGCAGGAATACAGATAGTTATTTGCTGAGTACATTTTTTCAGCCACCTGTACCCACCTTTGGTTTAGCTGTGTTACCCATTCTGACATGCTTGTGAGAACATTTATGTCATGCCCATTACACAGTAAGAGGGAAACAATTTCAGACTCAACGTGATGAAGTGCAAGGCGGGAAAAAGGCTTAAATTCATCACCTTGTATAAAATGCTTTTCTTTGGACTACTTTCTGAGAAAAGGGTTTGTTCATTAAAAAGGTGTTAGGATGCACATTGAACACAGTTGAACAAAATCTTTTGCACTGAGGATTAACTCAATTACCTCTTGATTGGAATGGCCAAAAAGTACACACCTGATTAGTGATGGCAGTTCAATCAGCACCTGGTAACTCATTTTTGATCCTTTGTGTGACTTTATCCATCATGTATTTTCCACATAGCCCTAAATGCACTTCTGGCAGTACAGCTTGCTCTTCCTCACATCTGAGCTGGATTTACATCCATGCTATTCCACTCATTGTGCAGGAACTTCTGATTTATATCAATCAAGTTGACTAGAAATTTAGGCCCTCAGCCTGTAGTAATAGCAAGGGAGCAAGAGAACCTCTCTAACATCAGCAGTTCATGCTATGATGACTGTTATTATAGAATGAGCATAGACAAAAAATAATGCAGAAAATAATAAGTAGAGGAGAATGAAATTAGGCACTTTACAGATATATTGCTAACAACAGCCTTTTGTGGAATGTGTTATTACTAGGGTAACTAAGAAAGGAAAGAGCACACATCCAGGGGCTTTGTCCTACTGTCTTGCACGGATTTTTTTGACTGTGATCTCCCTCCCAGAAAGTCAAGTAAGCTTCAGCATTTCTTCCAGAGCGTACATTCAGACACATAGACCTGGGCATATACCTCACGAATAGCAAAGCCATTTGTGGCAAAAACCATGCAAGATTACTGTCATATGCCATCAGAGGTGGTATTATTATTATTATTATTATTATTATTATTATTATTATTATGAATTTATTTTTCTCAATGTATTCAGGGAGCAGAAGAAAATCTGCTTTTGAATTCCAAAAATGTTTCTTTCTTAAAAAATTATATAATTTGTTTGTTTGGTTTTTTTAAGCATTTCTGCTTTAAGAGGGCACAGTTTGCTGTGTTTTTCATGCATGCCTTTTTGCAACCTTTTCTCTTAGGGAGATCATAGACCTGATTCTATGCATTAAAAGAGGTTTTGAAATACAAAGACAGATAATGGAACAGATGTCATCTACCTGTACTTGTGCAAAACATTTGATACTGTCCTGCATGATATCCTTGTCTCTAAATTGAAGACACATGGATATGATGGGTGGATTACATGGTGGATAAGGAATTGTCTGGCTATTTGCACTCAAAGAGTTGCAGTCAGCAGCTCAATGTCCATGTCAAGACCAGTTATGAGTGGAGTTCCTAATGGGTTGTTACTGGGACCAGTGTTGTTCATGCCACTGTCTTTACTGGTGACATGAACACTGGGTCTGAGTGCACCCTCAGCAAGTTTGCTGATGACAACGAGCTGTGTGGTGTGGTTGACACACTGGAGAGAAGGGAAGGCATCCAGAGCGACCTGGGCAGGCCTGAGACGTGGGCCTGTGTGAACCTCATGGAGTTCAACAAGGCCATATGAAAGGTCCTGCATCTGCACTGGGGCAATCCCAAGCCCAAATACAGGCTGGGGGGAGAATGGATTGAGAGCAGCCCTGAGGAGAAGGACCTTGGGGGTGGTGGTGGATGAGAAGCTCAACATGAGCCAGCAATGTGTGCTTGCAGCCCAGAAAGCCACCCGTAGCCTGGGCTGCACCAACAGCAGCGTGGGCAGCAGGGCGAGGGAGGGGATTGTCCCCCTCTGCTCTGCTCTCGTGAGACCCCACCTGGAGCCCTGCGCTCAGCTCTGGGGGACCCAACACAAGGAGGACAGGGACCTGTTAGAGGGGGTCCAGGGGAGGCCACGAGGATTACCAGAGGGCTGGAGCACCTCTCCTGTGAAGACAGGCTGAGGGAGTTGGGGTTGTTAGGCCTAGAGAAGAGAAGGCCCCAGGGAGACCTCACAGCGGCCTGCCAGTGCCTAAAGGGGGCTGCCTGGGGTGGGACTCTGTGTCAAGGGGTGCAGGGTTAGGGCAAGGGGGAATGGCTTTGAACTAAAAGAGGGGAGGTTTAGATCAGATGTGAGGAGGAAATTCTTCCCTCAGAGGGCGGTGAGGCCCAGGCCCAGGCTGCCCAGAGGAGCTGTGGCTGCCCCATCCCTGGCAGTGCCCAAGGCCAGGCTGGATGGGGCTGGGGGCAGCCTGGGCTGCTGGGAGGTGTCCCTGCCCATGGCAGGGGGTTGGATTTAGATGGTCTTTAAGGTGCCTTCCAACCCATACCATTCTGTGAGTCTGTCTGAAAACATGGTTCAAATGACTGAAACAATTACACTCACTCCTTACTAACATCATGAAAAAGGTACAAGACCTACACTTACTGCATACTTAAATAAACAAAGCAATTCAGACTCATTTCTACTATACCTCCATGGACCTACCGCATGGCAGCTTTTAGACTTTCATAAATATTTCTAAGTCTCTTTTAAAGCTATGTGATAGTAAAGCTAAATATAAATTTGTCATCCATCAGTACTATGAATATGTTCCAAGAGCAATGAGAAAAAATGATTTAAATTTTCAAAATTTAATTTCTTTGAAATGCTATTAGTATTTTTCTCTATTTCTCAGAAGCTCTGCTTTAGAAAGACACCTTTATGAGTTTTTTTTTTTCTGTTAGAATTATGAAATATGTTTTTAATTACATAGCTCCCATTCTTTTCAGCAACTCATTCATCCTTATTCCAGAAGAGTTTAAAAGTATTCACTGTATTCACTTTATTCTTAGGGAAAAAGAAATGAGATCTAATGAAAAAACAAACAAACGAACAAACACCTGCAAATATATCCTGAGGAAACTGAAGACTGATTGCACTTGTTCCTGAATCTTACTCACTTTCAGGTGATTTTTCAGGGATTCAGAGTGATTTAATCAAATTCCTTTTTATAATATAAATTGTTTTGATGTTTTGTTTGTTTGTTTGTTTGTTTGTTTGTAACATTATAGTTCATGAACCCCCAAATGCAAATGTATGGATATGGAAATGTACAGCTCACTAGGTTTGGATCAGGCTCTACAGCCTCTTATATTAGGTCAAGAATAGCATGACTTAAAATATGAAGTTCTTGAAGAGAGAATATTATGATGTTTTGACAGTATTTTCTTAGAGAATATTTGAGTTATTCCCAGTGATGTTTTGTCTAGCAAAAACAGGGAACTTATTATCTGAAGACACAATATCAAAATCCACTCCAGGTTAAAAGTTGAACAAGCTTTAATGCAGGGGAAAATTTGCTTTACTAGTATATCTGTAAACATATTAAGAAAATTAAGCCACACTTTTAATATACCCTGCAGACCATCCCCAAGCAGTTGTGGTGGTTTAACAGCAGTAGGTAGCTCAGCACCACCACACTGCTCTCTCCCCTTCCTAAAAAAATGAGGAGAAAATATGGTGAAAAATTCTCATGGGTTGAGATAAAGACAGGGAGATCATTTACCAGTTACTATCATGGGCAAAACAGACTCAGCATAGGGAGGTTAGTCTAATTTATTACCTGTTACTAACAAGCTAGAAAAGTGAGACAAAAAAAAAAAAAAAAAGTGTGGGGAGAGTTATTTGATAATCTGTGAATAGTTATGAGAAACAAAACTGTCTTTATATTACTGGTGGTGTGAGTAGAGTGCAGGGAGAGGGAACCACAGTGCTGAAACTGATGAAAGGTGTCTATCTGGGAGAAATGAAGAGTTCTCAATGCCAAAACTGGATAGGAAAAGTGTGCCTAAATGGCAAAGGAAAGTGAGTCTGGGAGAGAAGCTGGGGGAAAAAAAAAGTTTGTTTAGATGGACGCTAGTGCGGAGGCTGTGGAATATCCATGGAGGAAGTTCTCAGGGGCTGTAGGAGTTGTATGGGCAGGAGAGGAGAGGTGAGGGCTCATCTGGGAGCCCTCTTGGACACCCTAATAAACCAGGGAAATTGCAGACGCAGACAGTTCGTCTCTAACCAATACTTCAAATTAACCCCTTTCCAAGTTTGTCGCCTCTAGAAAATTAGGTCAGGATAGAAAATGAACTGAGGAAAATGTGTTGGTTAGCTGCAGATCTGACACTGGTCAGGTTTCCCCTGTACAGTTTACCCAAGATCTGTCACAACATTAAGTGATGGTCTATGTCTAGGGGAACAACAAAATTATTTTAGCATCCTCTTAGAAAATATAACTCCTAAATTTCATGTTAATATGGTTAATTTCCTAATAAAGGAGGGGACTTTGTCTTCTATTGTAACATGAGAAGATATAAAGGATGCCATCAGATCATTTTAATTTACATTCTAGTAGAAAATTTTAGTTCTGATTTTAACAACATATTTCAGGAATATCAGGAATATCAGGCAATATTCAACTGGGACATGACCCTTTTCAATCTGTGAAAAAGAGAGATTGGAAGCAAATTTTGTGGGATCTCTGATCTGTCTACTTAGTTATTAAAATAATTGGAGAAGGCTTTATTCAAAAATATTTGATAAAAACAATAGTATGTACCATAAACCGAACCTAGAAGCAATGTTTTCAGCTACAAATATCTAATTGCTCCTAGAAGTAAGTACGGTTATTCACTGCATACAAATTAATTACACTGTGCCAGAAAAATCCAATGGCCAGAAGCTGAAGATAAAACAAACAAACAAACAAAAAAACAAAACCCTTCAATTAAAAATAAGGCCAAAATATTTATTACTTGTTGATCAATGAAACGACTTCTGTATGGATGAAGTGAGTTGTCCATCATGGGAAATAATGAAAGCATATATTTCTAAAGTATATGCTATCATTCTTCTAGAAATAATACATCAATGTAGAAATTGATTGTTGAGTTCATGTGCCCTATGATACAGAGGAGGTCAGATTTGGTTATCACAATAGATCTGTTAAAGCTTAAAATGTATGCCTCTATTAACATTGATTTTTATATATAATATAAAATTAAGCTATATAAACATTGTTCTGCTTGAAATGGTGGACTTTTAAAGGAAACAGATAGGGCAAAGTAGATACACTTGAGCAACATCAAATTGCATCAAATTTGAAAGCCATAACATTTTACGGGTATTGCTGTTGAATTAACAGTATAACCTAGTGAAAAACATGCCTTTCTCCGTGTTCCTTACTTAACCTAGTTACTTTTAATTCTTTAAGCTTAAAAAGAATAATTAAAAGAAATTGTTTCAACTCCATTTTTTTTCTTTTTCTGATGCACATCTGCAGGAGTTGAACGTATGTACACACATTTAATGACTTTGTTTTACTCTAAATTATATGTGGTTACAAATATAGATTAGAAAACCTTCATTACAAAGTCAGCTCTTTCTCTTTCTAGCAATTGGAATATTGCCACTTTTGTAGTTGGGCAATAAGTTTATTAGAGTACAGGTGTGAAAAACCATCAATCATCATATACTTCTCTGCATATTTCAGGAGTTCAGAGTTGTGATGGTTGCTGAACATGACATTAATAAATTTTGCAATATAGGGAAAAACCTTTGTGATATATTAATTCAGGACTGTGTGGCAGGGAATTAAGACACACTGACATGGTAGAAGTGGTTGTGTGAATTTTGCATGGCACACTTATGTGTCCTGTTCGTGTTTGTGTGTGTATGCACACATCACTGTATGCACTTATGTGTTAGCTATGTTAGATTTAGAAACACTCAAAATGTAAGTAACAAAAATAGCAATCTACATACGCAATTATGGCATGCAGAAATTTTATTTTATTTTGTCGTATATTTTTATTTTATTTTATTTTATTTTATTTTATTTTATTTTATTTATTTTAATTTTATTTATTCTATTTTATTTATTCTATTTTATTTAAGATTTGGAAAATGTTTTCTATATTAAGTGCAGATCAGAGTTGTAATATCTAAAATATATCATTGCAATATTTCTTTAGTACAAAGACTTCTTTTTCCAGAATGTGACAACAAAAGGATCGTGTTTTGTTGTAAAAAGTGCAATTTACTTTTCAAGTACATATGGCCTGTCCACTTCTCTTCTCCCATCTTAACTGTCTGCTTAAAATGCAGCTCTCCAGAGTATCATGTAGCAGTAGTTGCTGGGAAGGATGATTAATTACATGCTACCCAGACAATCCTCCCTGCCACTTCCAATTTCTGACTCAGCACGATGTGCTAGTACCTGGTCAGGTCTTGCTGGCCAACAATGTCAGTTTGTGTGGCCAAGTGGAGCAATTCCCAAGACCATAGATCTTAAGTCTGAAATGTGCCATATTGGTGTTTCCATTTTTTGAGCCAAAAGAAAACTGAAAATAGTACTGTATGCCCACGAGAGTCATTGTAAATTTTCTCTTCAATTTTGAATAGATATTTGAAACTCTAATTAAGCAGATGAAATCTTATCTGTGAACTATTTCTGTATGCAATATGTTGTCTGTATACAGTATACTATATAGATATATTATCCTTGAAGTACTACAGTAGTCTGCATTCTAGTTGTATCATATCTCTATGTTATGATTTACACAGCTAACTATAACAAAAAAATACCCAGCTCCTAGACAGTAATTTGAAAACAATAAATAATAATAATAATAACTCAAAGGTCTTCACAAAGGCCACCACCATTGCAGGTTTTTTATATGTAGAAAATGGAGTAATCAGAAGTTATGTCTTCAAGATAATTTAAAAGGCCAATGACAGAAGTGGAACTTCAAATCTGGGCAAAGAGCACCAGTTAATTTTCTGCTAGGTAACTCTGCCTGCTCTTTCAAAAATTTTAGGTTTATATCAACAGAAGGAAGGAGGGTTTAAAAAATATTATTGGCTTAAAATGGCTATTACAAACTTCAATTCCCTCCTGACTTGCATGACATTCTGTCTGGGATTGGGAAGGTGAAACCTATCAAATTAAATTGCACGTTTTCTCCTTATCTGCTGGAGGAAGCCCATAAACAAAGCTGACCAGAAAACAGGATATCATTTCAGTCAGGAAGCTGGCATTCCCATAACCCAAATAAATGTTCCTAGATACTGAGCAAAGCCTGTCTCTTTCTTTTCATAAGAATCTTTCTGAATGAAAATTACTTCAATAATGGAGTGTTAATGGAACTTTGTTTCCCCATTAGGAAGAATTTTAATCCTTTATATTTATTATTCTTGGTTTTATTTTGTGAATATCCACTTAATAACAAAAGGCTGTATTTTCATTGAAAAACAAACAAACTAACAAAAAAACAACCAACCAACCAACCAAAAAAAACCTTGGCATCAACAGGTGGGAATGAACTGTTGAGAGAACTTTTTCCAGTGAGGAACCAAAATTAGTAACCACATTTTCAGAAAAGATCAGCACATTTTGAAGTCTCTTGAATCAAAATCTGGGCTGTGCATATGACAACGGGAGCTGAGCTGTAGGGTACTGAGCTCTTCTGAAATCCTGGCACTCCTTCAGGGGAATTAAATGGGAACTGAATCTTTTTGAAAGTTTAGGCTCAATTGTGATGTGCTGAGCTTTTTTGAAAAGAGAGATCCATGTGTGCATTTTTGAGGGGGATGTGTTATGAAGGATGTCTGCACCGGACTGTGAATCACATGAAATTTGTAGGGAATGCTTTCTTATTAGGGAACATTAATATTAAAAACGGCACACTGAGGTGTAGTGAGAGAAGGATCATTTAGGAAGGCAGAAAGCCACAATCTTCCTTTCCTTTCCTTTCCTTTGAGACTCTGCAATGACATGACATTTCTCTTTGCTTTATTACCAGAAGAAAGGCTAGGAATATTCTCCCTGCTTCAGATCAGTGATTGACATGAAACCTGTGTTGGAAAATGCCTGACTGTTGTAGATTGCTTCTAACAAACCGAGAGGAAGTTTTGAAGAATGGGATTTTCTTACTACCTTTGATGTAGCTAAATTGTTTTGTAAACACCCTTAAGGCTGAAAAAGAATAGGACAATATTTGCCATTGGAAAATTATGTTTTCTAAGAAATGCTGCAAGTATGTCCCAACCTTGGCTGGTAAATTTTAACCTGACAAAGGAAAAGGAACCAGCTTATTGGAGCTTAAAAATGTTAGCTAAACCACCATGAATGGAGCCTCACATTGCAGGTGTTTTTACTTTGTGCTCTTTGCAGGTCTTTGGTATCACCACTGTGAATTTCCTGATGGCACTGTAGAATTTTAGCAGTCCCCATTTCAGGTACAATTTATTTTGTGCTGAAGTGTCGGACCAGTTTTAATGGGGCTAAGACCATGCAGGTAGTCAGGTGCAAAACAGCCTGAGGGAAACTTCTGCTAAGGAGTCTTCCATGTCAGACTATCATTTATGGGTAGACGTGCACAGCCAGATATTTCTATTTCATTAAAAAATAAAAATAAATAAATTGTAATAAACGTTATTGTGAAATACAGCCAGAGTAACTCATCAAATGAATAGATACTTCTTGGCCACTCAAATGGGGCATGAATGAATGGGTGTGAACTCTTTAATTATATCTTTAACATTTATTTTCTTCAGCACCATTTTACTAACCTCTTCAGATACCGCACAGCTGCATCTTGGGGTGAATTGACTATGGCTGATGTGATTATCAACCAGCTTTATTCTAATTATACATAATAGTAGCTATTGAGCACAAGTGATTATGACAATTTTTATGGAAAATATCTTCTAAGTTTCACTTAGAGAAAGGGTTAAAAAAGAGAGAGAGCAACATAAGAAACATGGGAATCCTTGTCTAATAATCCAAGTTCTTTAATTAAGAAACACCTCTCATTTGTAGGCGCAGAGGGCATTCAGCACATTCAGAGTTGTGTGCTACAGGCAGCATTTTCAAAATTACTCATCTCAAAATAACTCCCCAAGCCATCCCTCAGGGAATCTCAGATTTAGAAAGTACGGAGCCCTGGAAAAAGCTGACCTTGAAGAGCGGAGAGGTTTGGAGTTGAAGAGCCTTGACTTCCCAATCACATCTGCAATTCTGGGTGCCATTCCTCCTGGACAGCAGTGCCAGCAGCTGGTGTGGCATTGCGAGGAGCATCTGGGATGGCCTTCTGGAAAGGAAGGGAAAGGGTGACAGGTTTAATGAGGGAGCAATGAGCCCTCCTTTAGCAACCTCTCTCAACACTGTCTCTCTAGGCAAGAAATGCAGGTGTTTTATCTCATTTTAGCCAGTATGCATCGCTTAAGTGGGCTTGGGAATGCGTGGTGTTGCAGGCTCCAGTTCATGTTGAATTCTTTGTAGACAAATTAGAAGAACAGCGGAAGAGCAGAGGGCAATCTGAAAACAGCACTGGTATTATTTTAGACTTAAGTGCAGTTGTTGCATTACTCCTGGCCAGGCTCTGACCTCTTTCACCACTGCGTACCTTTTGCATGCACAGGTTTGTCTTTTGTTCTTCTTTTGAGCAGAAAAATCAGGAACTCTTGCCTGTGTTTTGTCCTATTTATTTGTAATAAGCAATACAAAGACAAAAATAACATAGAAATATCTTAAAAAAAAAGGTTTTCTAGATCTTATTTCTGTTCTTTTATCAGCTTACATTATCATAACTGGTTATTTATAGGAAGTCACTCTTGATTTACATTTGAGTATGTGAGAAATTAAAATCAAGCATTTGTATCACTAGTTAGTCTACATTTGTGTAGTGAGAGAAAGCATACTTTTGCCCACAGAATAAATTTAGACAGATATTCGATGACTGTCTCTATGCATCATTATTAACACTGTAATTGTAGCAATAATTTAATATGCATCTCATTTATTCTCACCCTGCTTTCTGTGTGTTTCAACCCTGTGAACAGCCTTTTGAGCCACGACTCACTGCTTTTCCTGTTTTTAGGTTTGTCTTGTGTTTGTTTCATTTCAGTGTAAGTTGCTTGTCCACTTCTTGTTGCTTTTCACTGAAAGATGTCAAATGTCACAACAAACATCTGATTATTTCCATTATATACACCCCTCATACTTTAAGTACACTATTTACTGTGTCAACCCTGGCTCCAAACACCAAATATTATTTGAGGAACCATACCATTCCTCTGATGGTTTGGAAAAGTGTTGCACTTGGGCACTTTTTTAGCTGATTTAGTAGGACAGGAAGTGTGATGGAGAGCTGGTCTGTGCCGTGCCACAGCAACGTGCAGTGTTGCAGTCCCAGAGAGGAAAATGCCCAGTCCATTTTATGGGTAAGAGTAGGATAAAATACATTGTGGGGTTATATTATAACAGTACTTGCTAGGAAAATGATGCTGGCACATCAGTGAGATTAATAGTGTCATGCTTCAGAGCTGCTGCGTGATAAAACCCTGTCAGCTCAGTCAGCAAACCAAAAATTAGACAAAGATAACTGCAGGATCACCGAACACAAGCGACATTACAGTACCCAAAGGGTCTTGGGCATTAACTCAAATCATGGCCACAGGCAATTTGCACAGGGAGACACCAGAAACTGTGTGTTGGGACCTCTATCTCTGGATTCTGAGAAACAGAAGCCTGGGTTAATGGGGCACCTTGTGGAGGCAATGGGTGTGCAGCACTTCTGTGTGGGAAAGGTTTTGGGGCAGAATTGTAATGTGGATGTACGTTGATGCAGTTCATATATGGAAAGGACTAGTTGTGCCTTAAATTAAAATATATATATATATATATATAAAATCTTGGAAGAAAGTTCTATCTATGAGCCTGATTACAGAAAGTGTTTTATGCCACAAACAGTTAAGTGGAAGTGGGTGCTGAAGTACATAGGATTATCATAATAACATTAGCAACACTGGTTTATGCTTATCCTTCATCATTACAGAAGAACACTGTCCTTGGGGATACATGTGAATAGCCCTATTTATTACCTTTTAAAGTGGGTTAAAATAGTTCAAGGTAATTATCCTTGCAATTTTATTTGCCCCTCTTTTAACACTCCTACTTTAACATCACTTTTCCTCTTTTTGTTGTTCTTTTCCCCCAGCAAGGTCTGGCTACTTGCTGGACTTTTCAATTGCAGATAATAAAGTGAAGTCGGAGGGGTAAGAGACAGAAGGATTAATCCTGCCCTGTGATGCAAGAGCTGTCTTGTTAAAAAAGAATAAATAACTACTTGGCAGTAATTATTCTGCTCTTCAATGTGTAAAAAGCAGTAAAATATAAGATGCAGGTGTCAAATGCTCCTCCTACAGCTGAGCTGGCTAAACTCAGAGCCAGACTGTCAAAGGAGTTTAGATGCCTACAAGGTGCAGACCTGGGATTTCAGAAGCACTCAGACTAGTTAGAAGATAAACCACCACCAAGGTTAATAGCTGTCAGAGCTAAATTGCATGCCTTAGTGTTAAGTGGCTGTAGTATCAGATGTCTACTCTTAAGGAGCTATAATGAGTATGTGTGGTCTTATCAATCCCTAATGATTCTTTGACTTTTACCCTGACATCCCTGAACCAAACAGGTATAGATTTATTTAGATAAGGAAGTACATCCATCTCCCTTTTTCAGACAAGACGACCATCTGCAGAATGGAAGAGGACCTCAACCATCAAGCAGAACATGAACCGAACCAGTTAGTTTCGGTAAGCCAGGGAAATCTACTGACAACCTTGGTCTCCTCTGGTATCTCCTGTCTTCAGAAGGTTCTGTTGCACTTCTTTGTTAAAAGGCTGCACAGTTACAGAACCTGTTGCTTTCCTTTTCATAAAATGAGAATGACTAACAGCCTGGGGAGCTCCAACTGCTTTAAATGGCACCCACATACAAGGTGTTCCACTTCCATCACCCACCTCACAGTTAAACGTGGGGACGTAAGTCCTGCTGGGAGGTCCTTGCAAGAGTGAGGACTGATGGGGGCGAGAACCCAAGGGAGTTTGTTTGGCTGGTACACAGGGAGGTGGTTTTGTGAACTGACCGAGAGCTGCAGCCAACTTCCCAAGTCTGTGCAGGGCTTCAAAAGTGGGAAGTAAAACAATCATTTGAAAAGGAGAGATTAAGCAGGAGTCCATAGAAGAAAAAAATAAAATAAAATAAAAGAGGCAGTCAAAAGATTAGAGCAGAAGATGAAATTTGCATCAGCGTTTTACTGTCTCCATAAATCTGAGGATGCTGAGCATTGTGACCAATGTGAAGTGGGAGAAGGAAGCTAGTTCTACTGTGAAGGACTTGAAAGCCTTCCATAAAGCCGAGGCATCTCACCCTGGCCACAACACAGAAGTAATATAAAGTTGTAGAGGTGCCTTATACTCTGGTCTGAATGACAGCCAAGGGATAAAAGGACATTTTCAGGATTTAAGTCCCTGATCACTGACCAGCTAATGAAAATGAACAAATGGCAGAAAACTCTTTCAAAAATATTTGCTTGACTTTGAAAGTCAGCCTTGATTTATTTCTGCTCTGTGTTCTTTCATCTTTTCGTAACATTAACATTTTAACACTCAAGCTTCACTAGTGAGAATAAGCAGAAAGAGCAGAGTTCGAGCTAAGATATTTAGCTGTCCAATTTAAATATTGCTTTTGGCCATTCCAAAATCACAGCTGGCTTACAGCACATGAACTGTGTGATATTGTTCAGTTCTTTAATTTGTTCATGCAATAAAACTGAACAAACTGCTGAAGCTACAAGAATGTCACCAAATCAGTGCTGGTGCTGACTAGTTTTATAATATGAAAGTTGAAGAATGAAAAAAAAAAACAAACAACAAAAAACAACAACAACAACAAAAAAAAAACACTTCAAATAACTGAAAAGAGCTAGACTGATATTTTATTTAGCTACTGCAATAAAGTTTGAAGTTCTTAGCAGGCACAACAACCTCCTTATGCTCCATGTTATTCAAGAAAGTGTGAAGAGCTTGCAGACCAAAGAGATGTACAACACAAATTATTTTGCAGGGAATAGCACAAGTAATATTAGTAATAAGCAAATGCAAAGTGAGGACTTTTTGAAGGATGGCACATGAAGGTAACTGTTTAAGTAAAAGGAGCTAATGGGACATCTGAAACTGTTACAGATGGTGAAGTTATTAAACTAGTGGAAAGATGAAGGGTGGGGAGAGGTAGTCTTGTCAGCTGAAATGTTAACTGACAAGCTAGAGGTGGAGTGGAAATTAGCAAAGGGACAAAGTCTAGAGGCTTGTGTCCGTCAGTGGCAATTCATCTCAGCAGCATCTTGCCTGGTACACCTGCTGCTCCCCCTGTGAGAGGGGGAGATGTAGATGGGACCTACGCTGAAATTAAAGCCTCCTGAGATGACCCTGGAGGTATCTACAGAAAATGTGGCCATGCATAGGTAAATTTTGTCTTTCCTTGATCAGGTGGTACCTCTGACTTGCACTGACTTACCATACACTCTTTGGAGGAAGGGATTTGGGGTGGGAGGTACTTTTTTCAGCACAGAAGGGCCTAGGTCTGTCACTGTGATTATTGCTGCTGACACAGTGTAACTAATAACAGCAGCAAGGTAAAACAAATAATTTTATGAGGCTTGCTGCTTGGACAGAATTGTCCTCAGCTGCACGCCCTCAGTTTTGCTAGGCTATCCAACACTGATTTTGGCCAGGAAGGATGCCCCAGGCACCTGGCAGACTCCATGTCCTCGTCTCCTCTTCTCCTCCTCCATAACTCCATTTCAGCAGCTGGATGGAACAAATCTCATTTTGTTCCCAGTCATAGTCATGCAATGAGGTCTCATCTGCCTGTGTTTTCAGCCTTTGCTCTGATCTAAGGGCCTGCCAGGACCACGGTGACCTGTGCACATCTCCCCTTCAGTGTGCAGTCAGCTTAGGCAGAGATAAATAGAGATAAATGTTTGTGTGGTTTTGTTTGCTTTGGTTTGTTTTGTTTTTGACACTGGGAATATATGTTTATACGTATGACCAATACACTGGTTGCTCATTACACAATACAAATATTACACCTCTATACTTATGTAGTTAATTACTTTGGGCAACAATAGGGGGATAACCAAAAGCTTATTGGTTTTAAGAAAGCAAACCATCTTCATGAAGAATCATAAAGACAAGTTTCTGGGTGTAAAACTCTCTTCTTCCTTATCAGGTACAAGGACTTTTTCTCCCAGATGAAGGTTCATTAATTTTCACTCAGTAATGCAGGTTGCTCAGCACTGGATGGAAGGGGAAGTTGCATGGGCCACTTTGAGGCTGAGTCCGATAGAATTAACCTGAATAACCAGCTGAATGGAAATGATACCTTGCACCCCATACATAGGCTGAGTCATAGTCCCAACTACTACAAAATCAAAGGTAATCTGTTTCTGATGTGATCTTGAGGCACTCTGTCCCCCTGCGCAGGCAGCCAAAAAAAAAAAAAAAAAAAAAAAAAACAGATCCCCTTTGGCCATGTAATTTTTCCTTTGAAACTTTTGGTTTTCTTAACACAGGGAGGATCTCCAGTTTTGCTCTTTCTCAAACTATTTTAACTGAGCCATGTGTGCAGCTTACAAGCTCTACAGCATCTATTTGGGCTGCCCATGTTGTGAGTCTTTTTGTTAATAGCATGGGCAATAGCAAGGTGGAAATGACACAGTGAACACAATTCCACCTTTCAATTTTGCCCTTAGTGTACTGGAACTTTAAATGGTGGAAATCAGAAGGAAAATGCACAGTAGCAATAAAACAAATGGCGTTAGTCCTATGGAAGCAGGGCTGAAGCGTGGGGTTCAGACCTTGCCTAAAGCAGCAATATAAATGATGCCAGGTGATCCAGCCTCTGAGTCTGTGTCCCCAGTGCACAAGAGTAGCTTGAAAATATATACACTCATCTGGGGTGATTTTCATTTGCCTTCTGGTCTTGAAGTCTTTGTGCAAAGACTCCGTGTGTGCACTGGTTTCATATCTGCAAGCTTCTCTCCAAAGTCAGCAGGGATAGAGACTTGGCTTTTCATTAGAAGAAAAATGAATGTGGAGATTCGTGAATACCCTCTTGATGCTGGCTATCAGCACGTCTAGGAAATCTCCAAATAGCAGGAGTCTTTCGTTGAACTCATAAGAGTTATAGCTGTTGGTCCAAAACCAGACAAATTTGGTCAGAAGTGAGGACTGCATCCTGTTTATAGTTCATTTAATCTGATCAGCTTCCAGAAACTCTGATAATAAAAAAAATCCACACTCATCATACCTTTTTTTCCCTAGTAAAGTGGTTAGTGTGAATGAAAGACCCTCAGAACAGAGAGAAGAGAAATTCCTCTGTTTTCCTGTGAATGGCGATAGCCTGGCACATCAGCTCTGTGACATTTAGGCTGTTTTATGAGGCTCCCTCTTCCCTTGTGGGTGATCCTCCACTCCAGCTGTCAGATGTCTGACATTTTTCTCTCATTGCTGAAAGAAAAGTTGGAATGCTGAGCTTCCTGAAAATTGTTTTTTCATCCCCAAAATATATGGACAGCCCTTTTTAAAAAATAAAATGCTAATATACAATATATATATATATAGTACTTAATGTAAAAATAACCTTTTATTGAAGTGTTTTGTTCCAGGTGGTTATTCCTACTTCAACTTTTATAAGTGCACTATTGTGATTTATACTGTAATATAAATATCATATAAGGTTGAAAAAGAAGTGCATGGCCTTATTGGAACAACGTGCTTCAGTAATATTTCAGTGCAGTTTTAAGAAATGCAGTGTTGTTCAAAAGATATTTCTCATAAGTTACTGCTTATTTTCAATCACCAGCAGTTTCTTTTCACTTCTTTTTGGTAAAATTATATTGTTTCAGAATACAATGGAAGAAAACTACTAAAAATATCCTTTTCTCAACCATTGTTTAGAAACTTAAAGATATTTTTAGCTGGATTTTTAGAGCAATGAAGTCTGATTATAAGGAGCAAAAGACTTTTGTGCTCTGCTGGTGAGTCTTTTTCTAATTAAAGTGGACTTAGGCACCAGGTTTAATGCAAAGTCTAGAGATGACCAGCTATAGTGCTTTAGTGTCTGTTGCTGCATTAGGGATCCAATCCTACAATTCATAAAACAAACAAACAAACAAAAAACTTCATAGAACCATAGAATCATTTAGGTAGAAAAGACCCGTAAGATCTTCAAGTCCAACCATAAACCTAGAACTGCCAAGTCTGCCACTTCAGTTAAATTCGGGGGAATTTAAAAATGTGTTACAAAATTTCAGTTAAAAACCTGGACATGACTCTGTCTGATTTTCATTTTTTGCACTTCAATGTAATTAATTTTTGTATGGATACCTTAGCTATTCTGTAACACTAGGTTCCATGCCCCTGTAGAGACTTGCTATCCTTTGTTATGAAAGTCAGAAAGTCTTCTATTAGCAATTTGGTAATTTTAACGCAGCCTCAGAATTGCAGAAGTGGCTACACAGATTTTAAGCGAAAACACGGCATTTCAGGGATTTAACTGTAAACAATCATTATGGCAATTATATGTCTCTTTGGAGTGTGAATATGAAGTCCATTCTGCACATACGCAGAGATTCTGCACAGACATGGGGAATGGAATCACTTGTACAAGAAAGATCAAATTTATAAAACATAGCCTGGGATCTTATTTTTTTCCTCTTCTAGGCTCTTTTGCATGCTTTATATTCTGTCCTTCACTCTCCTCTCTGTCTTAATCTTCTCCATAGAGGATAAGAACCCAATAATGTTCAAACATACTTTGCAGACTCCCAATGTTCAAATAGCTTCCAAATTAGACATTATAATGAATTCGCTCCTTCATCTAATAATGCTGTTGAAGCACTGTTATTTTTACCTACTGAACTCTGACATGTGGTTATTATGTTCCGCTTCATTTTTGATGGGTGCAAAGCGCCCAACACACCTACAGAGAACATTGAAATCTGTGCTGCTCAAAGACTTTGAAAATCTTGACAGGGCTCTGATTCTTCATCTCTTATTTTTTTTTTAACCTGTTTTACAGTCATGGAAGTTGCACTTATTTGTTCTTTACACTAAAGTAATGAAAGCAACTTATTTATTGAACTTGGTCTGTAGCAGTTATAGCTGAAAACTGTGTGGTTACACAGCACCTGTGTTTGAGACCTTCACAGTTGTCCAATAGAGCTGTGGTTCCTAGTAGTAACGAGGGTTTCGAATGCTGGTCAAGGACAGTCTGTTTAAGCAACATATGGCCAAACTGCAGTTATTACACCTGAGGTGAAAGCAAAGAGCATGTCTGCCTATGAACACTGCCTTACTTCTCTTGAGATGTTATTTTTTCCTCAGCCATTTGCAATATAAAAATTGCGTTTATGGTTTTCCTCCATTGTAGTGTCATCAGAGGCATGTTAATTGGCAAGCATTAGACAGACAATTTCTGTTTTGTAATATTTTCTTAAAGGTTTAATTGCTAGACTGTGAATGTCTTGCATTATGACCCATATCTACAGAAGTGTATTGAGATTAAAATAGCAGTGTGTAATGCATTAATCACAGCATTATCCAAACAGCATTTGAGTGTATTTGCTGTGGACAGTGTGCTGCACTTCCCAAAGGTTTCCCTGTGGGAGCAAACACAGTCCAATTACATCTGCTAGGGCATGCAGGGAGACATCAGCACCTTTTGTGCCTGTTCATGGAGTACACATTTCCTGGGACCTGCTGGTTATGAGGTTCATCTGCTGTCCTGGTACCAGCTATAAACTCCTTTTTTTTTTTTTTTTTTTTTTTTTTGTCAGTAATTTGTCTGTCACAAGAGAAAGGTATGCAAGTGGTCTGAAAGCTTTATGATCCCAGAAGATTTGCATTTCTGCTAAAATTGATGTAGGCTATTCACAGGCTCAGACAGAAGCACTTTGAATAGTCTTTGGTCATTATTAATTCTATCATAAATCAAAATAAGGGAGAGAAACTTACTTATGTGGTCTGAGAATCAGCATCCCAATAAAAGCAAAAGTTCCTTGCTCTGAATTTTGCCATATTTAAAGGGCAGATTTTTGTAGTCATATTAGATTGTGTGCCCATTCAAAAGGCCACCTGCAGGTTTAGTGATCACAAAAAAAATTCCTCTTAAACCTGATACTTTCCAAAGAAGACATCCTGGAACAGTAGCATATCAAGACATTGGAATCTAGAGGTGATTTATGAAAGTAGAGCCTCCTATCTTTTCTCTTTCTAGTTTGAATTTTGGTTCCAGGCCTAGCTCCAAAAGTCCTTTCTGCACTGCCTGTGAAGACAGATGTATGTCCATTGCTATCCCACTCTTTGATTTCCTGTACCCTAGGTAACAGCAGAGCGTTTCGAAAAGAGAACTAGCTTTCACATACACATATGCAATGCATTTTTATTTTCTTTTTAAATTGCACAGGATCTTTCTACCTGCTGTGCTTAATTTCAAAGTCCTGTTAGGTCATAAAAATAAATGTTTGCTCTTTCATTTGCCCTTCATTTTGTACCACTTTTAATAAAAACTATCTTTGACTGCAGCAGAAAATTCTCCCTTATCCTCATTGTAGCAGATTTATTTTTGTCTCGTCCAAGCAAAAGACACAAACACACTAAAAGGTGTTCCTACTCCTCCTTCCCACCTCCCTCCCACACTCTACCACATTTTTTAATCTTTACTTGCTTTTGGAGTTTGTTTTTTTTTGTACGTGTGTTCTTGTTTGTTTTTCAATCTCAGAAGTCAGTATTTTCTATTAGCAAGACAATTTCACTTTTTTTTATTTTTGGTATGGATGAATCTTATGGGAGTTTCTATGACAACTTGCAGTATCATGTCGTTCTTTAAAATAGATGTGAAGTATTCCATAAAACTTTTGGGTGACCACCTTTCAGTTTTCTGTTGACTCTTCAATTATTTGTAAGACAAAGTCATGTTTCCTCTTTGTTTCCCTGTAATTTTCCTAGTTTCTCATGATGCTAAATTTGTTTACATTACATGAAATAAATTTTTCCAGATTCAGTGTATATGAGTAGCTGTATTGGCATGAGTATGTACTGGTATTGTCTCATGAATAACCGATGTTGACCCCAAGAGAAGGGGAATTTGAAAAGAATTTAGGTGTTGGTGGAAAGAGCAGGGGATTTACTGTCTAGGAGTAAATACTTGATTAATACAGCAGTGGAAAGGATAGAGACAGGGAAAGAGAGAAGGAGGTAGAAAAATGTAAAAAGAGTTCAACAGGAAGTATTATTCATGGAAATAAGGTATGAATTCATACAGTGTTTAATTCTGCATGTGTTTTTGCCATCTGGCTTTGGAAATGGTGTGAACACCCAAAGTTAACCTGATGCAATGTGGTCTCAGTAGGAAAGAGCAACTCAGCCAACTGTCCCCTCATTATCTAAATGGTGGTAAAACAGTGGTGGAATATTCAACTCTGTTTATGTGTTTCTGCAAAGTGACTAAACCTCCCAAATCATCAATAATCCAGAGATTAGAAAGTGAAGTTCTGTTGCTGCTCTACTTACGGTATTTGCTGTGAAAAAAAAAAAAAATTAATAATAATAATAACAGGGGGAGAGAAAATGGAATTATTACTATGCATTTTCTACTTTGCCGTTCCATGCTTTACAATTGCCTAATTGTTCATCAGCTTCACAATAAAAATGCCTTTTTTTTTTTTTCCATGCACTTAGAGATGACTTAAGTGTCATTTAGCCAATTGGCAGAACAAAGAAGTCAATTTATGGATCAGATTTTTGCTATTTCTTTATTCTTTAAAATAATTTACTTTATTGGTTTAGTGTACATGAAAGGTGAGGATTGACAGGAGTACAGTGCAGAAATATCACTCCACAGAATCAGGTCATACACACACATCTTTGGTAAAGCTGGAGTTGAGAAGGTAGGACTTTGTTAGCTTCTGATTGCATTTAAATTTAAATCGCCCCTTTAAAATAAAATAAAATAAAATAAAATAAAATAAAATAAAATAAAATAAAATAAAATAAAGTAAAATAAAATAGAGTACCCCAGCACATTCTGAATCACACTGTGCCAAGTGTTAGAAACAAATGCATGAAAGTGTAGGGGAGGAAGACTGAAAACAGCTGTCTTCTTCACCTAACCAACCCCAGCCCACAGAGTCCAGCAGGAACCTACCTTCTCCCAGGAGCAATGTGAGCTCTGGTCCTTGTGAAGTAAATAAAGCTCATTAAATCCCCTCACAATTTCTTCATATTCTGCCTCATATTCGTTTCTGCCTCCTAAATAAGCCTGCTTGCTTATACGCTTGCATACCTTATGAATGACGTTCTTTTATGCCAAATCATTGCATCGATGTTCATATGCACACCTAGCTCAGTTAGTGGCTGAATATTTACCGTGTCACAGCTGGCACTGTGTCCAGCCTGGGAATACATTTCTTCTCTGAAGGCAAGATTTTTTTTTTCAAACTTTCTTTTCTTAAGAAGAAATGGAAAATCTTGGAAACACTTGTGTCCTATCAGACCTTCAGGATCTTTCCAAAAACCTTCATGGAACAATGTGAAATTCACCCCTGCTCAGTAGTCAATGCCTGGCTTGAAATTAGGAAAAGATGGTTACTTTTATAGAAAAGTCCTTTCTGTACTTCCTGGGGATATTTTACTGTTTTGTATTAGACTTGTTTCTGTCTCCACAGGGGGAGGAGTGAAGGATTTCACAAGTTGCCTCCTCAATGAGTTTTCAACATCCCGATTTAGTATATCCAGGCAAGATGTCACCCCCTCCCTTGGGAGCAGGACTGATTCAAAAGGCAGTACTTCTGAGAGTTTGGTGTCCTTATTTGCTATCAAGGAATGCTGACATCTGAGCAGAACAAAAAGATCATTTAGTGAGTCATTGATTTCAATAGCTGGAGTTTATTTTTCTTTCTTGCAAATCTCTCTGCTGAGTATTTAACTGAACTTGGGGACTTGGGGTAGGAAATCTGATGAGTGAAGTTTACATCAGGCAGATGCAAACTGTGGAGGTTATTTAGTCTTCAGATTTTTCTCAGAAAATCCAAAGGCAGGTAAACTCATTAAAGGATGTAAAGGCACAATCTCTCTCAAGACATCTGAAGTCTGAAGAAAAGTGGCTTAACACTTCTAACAGCAACAGTTTCAATATGAATCTATACATATTCCAAGTGAACTGTTGCAAATATATGCATATATGTATTTAAATAAATATATATTTTTAATATTTTTTACTTATATATATATTATATATATATTTTTTTTTTTTCCTGTGGGCAGTGCAGAGGAGAGCAGCATGTCACTGCTTAATTCCTTAATACAAACACCTATATTCACCAGCTGATTCATCTCCATCTGCTGGATATTTATTATGTGGCTGCTTTTGAGACCCCACTCTGTACAAGAGTGAATGCAGGACTGACCCTTCTCTTGGCCTCTTCTTCTGAGACTCTGTCTCTTCTTTCTCTCCTGGCAACCAGCTGTCTTTGTCCCTTGGTGCACATCTTCTTATGTTATATTGAGGCCACAGCCTCTGGTAAAGAGGTGAGCACTCTGCATTTTCCTTTTTTTTGGCTACCTGTGACAATGTTGATGTAGTAAGATACACAGGCTTTCCAAAGATATCTAAACGCAGTAATTCTTCACATATATCAAGACAAAATATTAAATATAAATAAGATTTCTACTTTCCCAAATGTCACAACAAGCAATGGCATCAACTCAGAAGTCATGAAGAAGTACTGGCAAATTCGCCAGTCTCATCTAGGGCAAGTGGAAACGTGGGAATGGGACCATTTCACAAGCAAAACCGGCAATGTTTGTTGAAGCCGAGGGCAGACATTGATTACCTGCAGCAGGACCATCACTCCTCTTTCAGAGAATACAATTTTATCTCAACTTGTCTTGCCTGGAAGGGGATCCTACATTAGGTTCCTATAAACCAGTAATCGTTGTTCATGGATACCCACGGAGAAGCTGTTTCTGTTGGGTTTGGTGGTTCTGGTTGTCTTCAGCTGCAGTTATCTGCTAACAGATATCAGAGGACATCACACCAAACTTAAGAGCCAGTTGCATCTACTGATCCATAATTCAAATATCTTTATATGAGGCAGTTTTATCTGATCCTGCTTGAACCTTGAATAGCAATGGCACTATTAATAAATAGTTATGTACAAACAGAAACCTCTCTGAAAATGTAATTTATTGTTGAAAAATAAATTGAAACGTATAAAATATATTGAATAAGAAAAAAGGTTTCTATTTTTATATGTTCTTGCTTATCAGGGAAATAGCAATGCTGATACATTATATCATTATGATTTTGAAGTATCTGTATGTGAAAAGGCATTATCAGTTTTGGTGATTGCATACTAAGAACTTGGATAGGTATATCTGAACCTGATTTTGCATTTTATGTAAATTTCACTTTTTTATTTTTCTTCCTTATTTATTTATTGTTTTTTTTTTTTTTAATTGTAAAGAAGCTTGGTCTTTTCTACACGGCTATGGACTGAGAAAATAAACAGTTCAACAATAATATTAACCATATCACATACCAGGCTGCTTCTGAAATGAAGCAGCTATGCTACAAAATTAAGATACCAAAGAGCTAAATTTCATTTCTCACAGACTCCTGCTGGCACACTCTGCATTTTTCTCTTCTTTTGCTCAAGAAGGCAACCTCAGACGAAAGACTTAATAAAGTGTAAAACAAACCAATGGGTTTTGTTCCTAATGCATTACGCTATAATTGTTGTTGTAATTATTTTTTTCACCTACTTGATATGCTAAAGGCTCTGCTTACAGAGTTACAGAAAAAATAAAGCTGAAAAACTCTAGTGATATTGTCTCATGAAATGATAATTACAGATTAGTACATTGCAGAAAAATACTTGATTAGCCTAAAAATGATATGATTAGATAAAGCTCTTAAAAATTGTCATTCATGTAAGAATTTTAATATCCTCTACTCCTCTCTCTCCTTCGTACTTATGATTTTCAAGGTTTATTTGTCACTATTCCCTGTTTTACTGCTGTACATAGTGTTTGCGGGCTATGGCAACCAATCCCTTTGGGCTTTCTTTTGCTTTAATTTGCATAAACACAGGCACCATATGAATATTCAGTGAGTGACTTTGCATTAAGCAAGTGCCCTTAATCAGCTTTTCAGTTCATTTTTATTGGTTCCCCACACAGTCAGTTATTTCACCCAGAAAATCTAAGTGCCCTGCAAAGCTAACCAGGTAAGGACTGCAATTTTTTTGATGCATTTAATGAAGGAGAATTATCACGGATTATTTAGATTCCGTGGAACACCCAAAGCTTGCTGGTTTGCTAGGGGAGAGGCTATGCGTGTATTTTGTTGTTGTTGTTGCTGTTAACCCAGGATGGCCAGGCGGGCACATGCCTCTGCGATTTGCATAAACATCAACTCTTAATGAATAATGCATGAGGGTTATTTTCAACACCCTGCTCCTCGCGTGGAGGGCTGTATAGCACAGCGGCTTGATTGGCTCTGTGGCATTGTCATCACCAGCAGATATTCCTATAACTTGAAAGCCACTAAAGAAGCTGGGCTCGATGTGTGGTATTTTTGTATGCATTTTCAAAAATGTCAGCTATTGTCTCACAGCAAATTGCACAGGTCCCCTGCTCCACCTCACCAGCTCTTAGTGCTTCACACCTCCATGAAAAATGTGTTACCAGCTTGACTGGTCTGTGGCCGTGACCAGTTCCTGAGGTTCCTGGGGAAGGCAGCAGCAGCTGTATTTGTCTGTAACTTGCATAAGCATTAGCATCATGTGAATAAGGAGCCACAGCGCTGGAGCGCCATGTTCTGTGGAGTGCTGCCCCCTCCCATTCACAGGGCGACCTCTCTGCTCGCCGCTGCTTAAGCAGGGATGCGATCTGGAAAGGAAAGGATTAGACAGTAAATATGTTGTTGGTATTGCTGGCTCGGTTCTTCCTATCTGTCAGTAATGTCATTCGAAGACAAAGGCTGGAGGAAGGGAAACCTTTTCATAAACTAAGTAAAGGTGATGAGGAAGGGGTTAATTAAGGGTTCAGCACTTGGGAAACAGGAGATACCGAGTTAAAGCTAGTTTATGTATTTAAATTATTGGAGATAATTAGCATTGTTCTCCTTATTCTTTGCTCAGTTCTCGGCTTCTGCCTGTCTGTCGAAATGAGCGACTGGGCAGGGGTTAAAACCACAGTGTCTAAAAGCTGCTCTGGACCAGAACCTGTGAGCAGGTGTGACCCAGATGCTCAGAGGCACACTAGCCCTTGGCAAAGTTGGTATCCCAAGTGAAACGTGATGTGGATGACGGACAAACTGAGAAAGAGAAAAGAAAAGAGAAGCGTGATGTACGATAAGAGTTTCTGTAACAGTTATATTAAAAGGTATGCATAATCAGAGCATCTGCCCATTAAAATGTTTCAAAGACTACACCATGTGCATTTCGTAAGCGACAGTGGGAAGTACTCAGTTGTCTGTGGCTTCAGACTGTCGTTTCCACCTCTAAATTTGAAATGGCTGGATTTTAACAATGCAGCATTACTAAAATTGCACATTATAATGATTTCAGGTAACCCAGAGTAATGTGATGCAGAACATGGGAGGCTGATGTGTTTTCTACCATGTAGTCACCGCCGATGAGAGGATACTGAATACAGAATGTGATTTAACTGCTGGTTAAATCCTGAGAACCTGGTGCCAGCCAAAACCTGACGGAATGGAGAGAAAAGCAACAATGCCTGGGATGGTTTGGTTCTTAGTTTCCTTATTTGGGTAAATGTTATTTCTTCAAACAAATATTTCTGCAGTTTATTAAATGGCATTAGAGGAATAATTTTAGGATTCTTAGCAGGGGGCCTGCCATGAGTATGTTTTTTTTTTTATTATTTGACCTGTTTGTCAGTTTTTGTTTTACCTTTTTCCCTTAAGTTTCTGTGTTTTGAATGTGAAGCAAGAAGGGGAGACAGGAAATAAGGAATACAAACTTAACACATAAAAATAAGAGAAAAGAAAGTTTGTGTTATGATTAGATGCCCCTACTCAAGAAATATTAACTTTTATGCAGGATTACTAAAGCTAATTCAACATTTATATCTCATACCAAGTATATTAAATTAAATCTTGCAGGATTTAATAAGTTCACTATGCCATTTCATCATCAATGATTAAATGTTTACAGCTATGATAAGCACCAAGCTATCTTTATTGTAGTAAAGGCGTTCTAGGGTAGTAGTTGTAAAAGAATAAACTAGAAGTAGATGGCTTATCATACAAATTGTGTAAAGGACATCTATATTAGTAAATACATTATTAGTGGGTAGTTACGGGATGTAGCACCTTATTCTGTTCTAAGCCCTCCTTCAGTGCCTGGCTTTTTTAATAATGAGAAGGAAGGAGCTCGTTAACATCCTGATGGTAGTTCTTCCCCTGAGACTGCTGTCATGGTTTGTTAGCTGAATTTCTAGAGGCAATGTGGGGATTATACATTTAGGAAGGACTTCAGGGCTGGGCCCTTGACTGTCACGTCCGAAGAGTAGATTACATCTGTGCTGGAACAGCAGAAGGGAAGAAAGATGCTGCCTGAAGCCTCATCTGAAAAATGGAGGAACACAGGCACAGCATCATCGTCCAGGAGGAGATGTGAGGAAGCACGTGGTGGGAAGTGCTGTAATGTCTTCTCTGGGCAAGGCAAAAATTATAGCCCAACATGAAGCAATAAATTAGGATGCTAAATCTCCTCTCTCACCCCAACTTTACACCCGTGTAACGCCACTGGCAGTAGTAGCAGTATTCCTCACTTACTCTGACGAAAGCAAAAAGAAAAGCAAGCTTGGAATATTTTATATTTTCTCCTAGTGACTATATATATATGTAAATAAATATATCCTACAGATAGCTTCTTTGGATGTACCCTTGGTATAAACAACAGACTTATACTGTGTGCAGCTTGAGTCTATTTTACTTTTATTTATTCAAAAAAACAACAATTCTGCACCAAAATGCAGCAAACATTTTTTGCCCAAACATTTACCCACATTAGACTGTGTGCCTAGATGCATTTGTATCCATTTAATCTTCCACAAATTTCTCCCTATTCTCTCCCAGCAACATCAAAAATCTTGGTGCTTTTGAAGACGATTTGCTGCAAGCCAATGATAATCAGGATTTAGAACAAAAGTGCTGGCAGATTATCAACAATAGAAAAATAGCTGTAATGGCAGGAA
>NC_089912.1:5080000-5122500 GCF_040182565.1 Anser cygnoides | reverse complement strand
GCGAGATAGAGAAGCATTTCAGAAAATTGACAGCTTTGTGGATGAGTTGAAAGCAGAAGCAAGATATATTAAAAATACCAGAGAGAGAGTGAAGCACAGAAATACAGAGAAACTGGTGATTAAGGGTGTTGTCAATAGGGTCTGACAGTAGGCATGCTCTGAGAGCTGAGGTATTTCAAACACAGACACCATAAAACCAGAGCCAGAAAGATAAACACATAGCTCTAGCAACTTCCTCATCAGGTCCGACTAATTTTACCCCTGTCATCCCACAGTCAATGAAACTAGGTTTTAAGATGGTTTCAGAGGTTATACCGTGGGCAGTACTAGCCCTCCAATACTTCTGGCCAGAGCTGCCTTGAAGAGGTGTGCTCCATTTTTGTCTGTAAATATCCAAAAGATAAGCTCCAGGCCAGGGAAAGGCACCAGGGCTGGAGGCACTCGTGGTCTGCATGGTCCTGTTTGGAAGGAGCTCCTATCAAAAAGTCACTCTTCTGCTTAACTAAGGCTGAAACAGGCCATTTCTTGACCTGCTGATGATGGCAACCTCCTCTGGCAGGGGACTACATCACCCAAGGTCTGGCAGTACTGATGGACCTCACCTACTCAAAACATGGTACAGCACAGGAGAATGTGGCTGATACTTGGATGCAATCAACTTATTGCCCAGACGCACCCAGCTCTGATTTTTTTCCTGGCACCCCCTTTGCATGCATAACAGCAAATGTTAAAAGCCTGCAAAATGATCCCGTCCTTTGCAAATATCCCTCTGATTATTTCATGTGTGTGTGCGTGTGCTGACTGTTCACCGTCCAACCACTACATTGTGAATTGTTTCTGATACACCGCACAAAGAGGATTTCCTTTCAATTTGTTTTCTATTATTTACTTCCTTTTTCAGTTGTCTACTGTGATGAGGGGGTGCAAAAATCAGTGACGGATTAATTTCCCCTCTATCTTTCTGATTTCTCTCCATCTGGACCCTTTCATGCTCTCCCCCATGCCAAATAAGCCACCTCAGGGCTGAGAACTGCTACCCCTGTAATTATTGCTATCGCTCTTCTCTGTACACTTACTGCTGGACAGGATCAGATATACTGCTAGCCCAGCCACGAAAATTTTTTGGCATTTAATTTCTCCTCTTCTTAATTTCGTGTCATTAGATCCACCTTGCAGGGGGCAGAAGGGAGAAATAAATGCACTTTCATTGAAACAGAGAGCAGCTGCTTTTGTTTCTGAATGGGTGCAATATTCCATGTGATCACAATTAGTTTTGTTTGCTGGGGAAAATAGTGCCTGTGAGATCTAAATAAGGCCTGTGCACCACAGAGGTCTTTTGAAACCGATCAGAAAGGTATGCATCTCCTGGCCCTGAAGGTGAAAAGTGGGCACGGCTGGGCCAGGCTGGTGGCAGCACCAGCAATTGTAATGTCCCTTTTCTTCCACTATGGGAAGGGAATCAAAACAGATTCGTCCAAATGTGAAGCAATGGGCTTTTTGGTTTCCTTTTTTTTTTTTTTTTTTTCTTTTTCTTTTTCTTTTTTTCTTTTTCTTTTTCTTTTTCTCTTTTTCTTTTTCTTTTTCTTTTTCTTTTTCTTTTTCTTTTTCTTTTTCTTTTTCTTTTTCTTTTTCTTTTTCTTTTTCTTTTTCTTTTTCTTTTTCTTTTTCTTTTTCTTTTTCTTTTTCTTTTTCTTTTTCTTTTTCTTTTTCTTTTTCTTTTTCTTTTTCTTTTTCTTTTTCTTTTTCTTTTTCTTTTTCTTTTTCTTTTTCTTTTTCTTTTTCTTTTTTTTTTTTCTTTTTCTTTTCCTGTCATCAGAGATCAGCCACACTGAAAGCAGATCAGATGTGTTCTGATCATTATTCAGTTACTGTCCCAATTGTAATTTATTCATAAAATATATCAATAGCTATGCACTGAAAACAGTTGTGGTTCACTGCAATTACCTGTGATTATTTTACCCTTTTAATAGCATTTGTATGGCTCCTGTATCACTGCTCATGATGCTGAAGATCTGGATGAATTCTGGCTCACTACAGGTTACTCTTACGACCACACCCAGAATAGAGAGTTTTGAATTGTTTCTTTTGCATACAGCTGCATTTCATATACACTATCCATTCTTTTTCTCTTGGAGCAGAATTGATGAGGTGGTGTTTTGAATACGAATGTTTTAGATACATTGGCTGGTATATTTCCACCTCCCACCTCCAAGCAAGGTTTGCTAAATAATTATATCTAAAAGTGCTTAATTTGTGCATCGTTTCTGAAAATAATGGCCAAACTGAGCACGAGAGTTAAAGAGAGGCTCTCTTCTCTATTTCCAAGAATGATATGATGTATCAGCTCAGAACTTTTGAAAATGCCGATGTTCCTGTCATAAGCCCCCTTATTACAGTGAATAGCTTTACAGTTTTATGTTATTTTGTAGTCAGTTAAGTCATTCATTGCAATTAAACAAGCAACCCCCAACCTGTGCAATAGGCATGTTAAAAATGCCTAATGGTTAACTTTTGACAGAATGCTATGTACTTGCAATTTAAAAGCAGTTAAGAGATCTTTTCCTTGTTGTGTATTAAAATGTTTACTCTCTAGCTCAGAATTCATGATAACATTTTAAAGAACAAACTCTAGCAGCACATTCAATATTTATCCAGACCAAGGAATAGTTTCATCGGCATACTGCAAACCTATACAGAAGCACAGCAGGAAATACAATTCCAGGCTAAATTTTGACATTCAGATCTATTTCACTGACTCCTGGAGCCCATGGATACGTGTGCTGACAACAGTGGTTTTATCTGACTGGAAAGTGAGAGTAATTCTGGAAGGACAAGTAGAGTTTAAAAACTCTGTACTACTAAAAATTGTCCAGTGAAATCATTTCAGGGCTCTTTTTCTTTTAATGTAATTATTACTGATGTTTTTGAAAGTACTATATCTTTCATACGTGAGCTTTGACCATTTTCCAATGTTAACAACTATTTGTATCCCGTATTGTGAGCGTAAGCATGTGATCACATTGACTTTGACTTGTAAATATGCACACAAAAATCCAGTGAAGTGTGTTCTAGTGGTGACCAGCCTCTAAACACTCTTGTTGCACTGTGAAAATGCTGGCATTTTGAGAAGTCCTTATGGCACATAAGTAAAAATAATTTTGATAAGCAGGCTTATGGAGTAAAAAATCTGAAAAAAAATGGAAACAGTAATAGCTGCTAATATTTAGGTTCTGAGAGCTGAACATTTAGGTTCTGAGTTTTGTGTACTTCACTGTGGCTCTGCAGCTAAATCAATACGTATTTTCATAGTGGGGAGAAACCTTCTTGTAATGAGTGCTGGTTCTTCACTGCAAAGAGCATGCTCTGTTTACAGTGAAATATTGCATAAATCCCAATCACACAAGTGGTAATAATAGTCTTCTCTAACTGTACCACAGAAAATGACTTTAGCTGATGTCTCTCCATCATAGTATGCTTAAATGTAAAAGCATTTTATTTTATTTTAATCCTTGGTATTTTCCTTTTCTGATCAGTAATCGTAGGACTACATCCCTTTGTTAAACATTAAGGAAAGAAAAATATACATATATATGAAAGGAAAAAAAAATAGCAGCCCTGACTTTTATTTACCTTGTATTCTTAATTTACCATGCCATACTATTGCATCACATTATACAGATGACATGCTGGTCAGATACAGCAGTATTAGCTATTATTACAGTCCAATAGTCTGGTATTTTAACTCTGAGATCTCCATTGTACTGCATTACTGCCTATTGTTCTATTAATCTCGTATTATTGAAGGGAAAATCAATAGGGAATTGTGAGTATGGCCTGCCAAGATTTTCATATCCTGTTGGTGCTTTTTTTAGTTCATGGTATTTCACTGTTTTCTGTATCTTGTGGAAACTGAACCATGAGAAGAGAGAACAGTATAGAAATTATAAATAATCTATGACAAAATAAAATAATAATAATTTAAAAATTGGAACTGGTAACTCAAATAAACCTCAAATTTACCAAAATGATTGCTAAATGCTGAAATTGCTGGCTAGCATTACAAGTTATATTTTGTCCTCAGGGTTTGAGCTGGAGAGGGAGGCTGTTGGCACCTGGTGCTGGCCAGACCCAGAAAAGGGTCGGTGCATCAAGCAGTGCAGGAATCTCGTAAAAATCCAGCAGGCTGGGATGGAAAACAGCAAGCAGCACTCGGTTTTGCTTGCTAAGCACACCTCTGAGACTGTATAGCAAAGTGGGAAGTGTTGGACCTGCAAAGGGCACAGCAGCTGTAGTGGTCCTGTAGTGCTGTGCCTGTCAGGGGAGGTCACTGCTGCGGACAGGGACATTTGGGCTTATTTTGCCAGCAACAGGACTGATTTTCAGTGATGCATCAGTGCTTTGCACAAACTGAGGATGGGGACCTATCTATGTCCATACTCATGTGCCCTGTTTGAATGACTGTCTGCAACACTATATGCTCTTTAAACCTCCTGTGTGTTGTGTGTATTTTTGCATGCAAGTTGGGGACCTCTTTTTCAAAATGTTTCCCTTAGTATTCATTACATTTCAAAGGATTGGCAAATACAGTTAGAAAACCGTGGAAACATAAAACATTTTGAATATTTCTGTCATTCTGAAGTGTGATTTAGGCATTTTTTTAATTGGTTAGTGCCACTTATTTGAGAAAAGTGGTAGAGTTCCTGTGGAGCTTTTTATTTGCTTTTTTAAAGGAGTGCAAGTTTTGTACCAGGAAGCTTTGAAGAGGAAACTTTAAGGTTCAGTCCTAAGCTTTAAAATTCTTTGGGGGTTAAATAGCCTGAGTGAGAAATCATAGAACCATAGAATGGCCTGGGTTGGAAGGGACCTCAATGATCATCTAGTTCCAAACCCCTGCCATGGCTAGGGATGCCACCCATTAGATCTGGTTGCCCATGGCCTCGTCCAGCCTCTTTTTGAACACCTCCAGGGATGGAGCATCCACAGCTTCTCTGAGCAACCTGGTCCAGTGCCTCATCACCCTCTGAGTGAAAAATTTCCTCCTAACCTCTAATCTAAATCTCCTCTCTTTTAGTTTAACACCATTCCCCCTTGTCCTATCATTATCTACCCGAGTAAAGAGTCCTTCTCCATCCTTTTTGTAAGACTTGTTTAAGTATAGAAAGGCTGTGATGAGGTCACCCCAGAGCCTTCTCTTCTCCAGGCTGAACAGCCCCAGCTGTGTTTAAACAATCCAAGTACATGATTTAAACAGACCATTTCTAATATCATCCTGCAGATAAGATATTCTTGTTCTTCCTTCCTTCCTTCCTTCCTTCCTTCCTTCCTTCCTTCCTTCCTTCCTTCCTTCCTTCCTTCCTTCCTTCATTCCTTCCTTCCCTCCTTCCTTCCTTCCTTCCTTCCTTCCTTCCTTTCTTCCTTTCTTCCTTTCTTCCTTTCTTTCTACAATTATTCTTTTTGTTGTTGTTCTTGTTCTTTGGATGTTTTTTCTGTTTAATTTTTGAAGAGACAGCCCAAAAGATGTTGACTTCAAAAATCAAAATTTTTTCCAATGGGTTTTAGTTGGCTGTCTTTGATTCAGCTTGCATGATGGGTTTTGCCAGGTGGGTGGTGAGGCACTGGAACAGGTTGCCCAGAGAAGCTGTGGATGCCCCATTCCTGGAGGTGTTCAAGGGGAGGCTGGATGGGGCCCTCGCAAACCAGATCTAGTAGGTGGCATCCCTGCCCATGATAGAGGGGTTGGAACTAGATGATCGTTGAGGTCCCTTCCAACCCAGGCCACTCCGATTCTATGATTTACCAGATTATAATTAAAAGTGCAATACATCAAATATACCCAGTATGAACTGGATTTGCACATATTTCAAGTCAGTAAATGGATGTCCCAAAAGGACAGTAAAGACTAGAAGAATTTGAAGAAGCTCAGAAAGATTCAAGTATTGTCCTTAGCAATGTTTCTTAGAGATGAAAACCTGGATGAAACAAGAGCAGTGTCTATGGGATGCAAAGGCTTATTTCCATTCACTTTTTTTGGTATCTCTTTGTTGTCATGAGTATTTTATTGAACATGTCCTGCAACAGTGTATTTGAGAAGGGAGATCAGAGGTGGTGTCAGGACATCTTCCTCCAGTCTGATGTAGCTACAGCTGTAGTGTGTTGCTTTTTTGTGCTTCAGCACAAAAAGTAAATACGTAAGGAAAATCTTGAAATTGCTTTCTTTTTGATTCTATGCAAAAACATTTTGCAATGCATCTTGTATTGTTTATCCCAGTACAGACCTTGCTACTGCAGGGTAATGCAAATAATGCAAAATACAGCATCAGTTATGTAAGAATAGAAAAATATATGGAAGCCCCATCAATTGGAAAAAAGAATCCAAATGAACAAACAAACAAAACCAATTTGGACAGTGTTATGCATGAAAATGAAAATGATTGTTGGAGAGCAGTGGATAAGATGTAGTGGAGGTTTGGAAGATCAAGTATCTTTGTTTTCTGAATTTGCTGAGACAGGCCTAACAAGGGAGGCAAATTTTGGATGGAACATCCCAAATGAAGAAGAGGAATCTTCCTGATGTAGTCCCATGACAAATGTTCTGGAAAATGAAAGTAATTTAGACATTTCAAGATAGAGAAACAGTTATGAAATTAGTGTTAGGACATATTTAATAATATGAACAGGGATTTTCATGGATCTCCTTATGGTTGCAGACCTGAATTATTCAGTATCAATTATAAACCAAATATTAATGCTGAGTGAATAAGTAACAATTAAATTTTATTCAAGAAAATTAGCTCCTTTCCTTTTTTTTTTTTTTTTTAATTTGCTTAGGTGTGACATCCCCGCTAGTATTTTGCCAAAGTTTATTGCCATCTCCCCTTGCATAGCTCAGAAATGGATCTCATTTTATACTCACAGTTTAATATTTAGGTTCTTCGTGAATGGGCAGATTCATCTCAGGGAATTATATTAGTTGCCGGATTAGCTTAGTGTGTGGGTTTTTCTTGCATGTATACACAGCTACAGATCTGCTATTCATTTTCTTCAAATATTTGTGCATGGGGGTGAAATTCACTTTTTTTTCAGATATTCATGCAAGTAAAATGTGAGTGTTTGAGTGTTTCTAAAAAACAAACACATACAGCCATCCATGACAGCTGAGGCAAATTCACGAACAATTTGAACAAAAAATCTCAGGAACCTCCCCCAGACTTTCTCAAGTTTTCACTTTTTGAAAGTTTCTCAGATCCAAACTCTTCCTGAATGCTTATCAAGAGTGCTATTATTGGTTTAGTACAGCTGCTTTCCTAGAACATTTTGTTCAGTTTTCTTGCATTTGTAAAAATTGCCTAGACTATTCTCTGCAATGTAACAGCTTTGCTCTATTATCATTACTAGTCTGTACATACGAGTCCTTCTTTGTCAGTGTCATTTCTGGAATGCAAACAGTCACACTAATGTATAGAAAAGGAGATGAGAAAAATGTGTTAATTTATTTGTTTTCTGAGAATAATATTCTTCATGTATACACTAACTGTCCATAACAAAGACACAACATATCAGTCCCAATACATGTCAAGTAAGCTTCGCAATGATCACGGAAAGATTTTTCCTTCAAAAAATATATAGGATATTTTTTCCCTCTTCCTTTTCCTTAGAACATTTGCAGGGAAAACTATAAATTCTATATATTTCTTATGTAAACCCTTCTGGATTATGGGTCTTTTTTCATCTCATGTTGTAAACTACCAAGGAAATCTTGGGAGGTGACATAGCTCTGATCACCTCTCATGGAAGTGACACAGGTTGTCTGTTCCCATTCCTGGAAGCTAAACTTAAATAGTTGTGTATTTTTAGTTATATATTTATTTCTAATTCTTACTTGCCTTCTGTCAAAATTTAATTACAATTGCATCTACTCACAGTTAAATCCTAGCCTGAAATATGTAAACTGTCTAAAAACAGCAGGATTGAGCTTCCTTTCCCCACTAAATAATCCCAGAATTTTGTTTCTTTCAACACATAGAAGGGCAGATTTACTTTGAAATATTTGTCCTGTTTGAAAATTAAACATCATACAATTTCAGTTTGTTTCGTCCCTCTCAGAAGTTCCTCAGTCAACTGACAGTACCCCGTAAAGGAAATATTTGTTGTATAAAATAGAAATTACTAATTTGTTTGTTCTGAAGTTTTCTTCTTCTTCTTCTTCTTCTTCTTCTCCTCCTCCTCCTCCTCCTCCTCCTCCTCCTCCTCCTCCTCCTCCTCCTCCTCCTCCTCCTCCTCCTCCTCCTCCTCCTCCTCCTTCTTTTCTTCTTCTTTTTTGAATCTTCATCAGAGCCAAATAAATCTTTTTCAGTATTTTCCACTTTTTTTTTTTTTTTGAGGTGGGATTCTTTTTATATTTGAGCGTGCTAAATTATTCTGAATCATTTTTATTTTCCCCTTAAAAATAAGAGTTTCTGTTGAGTGTACATCATGGCATTTCCAGGAAAACCAGTTCTAGAGCAGAATTTTCAGGAACATCTAGATTTACGTAATTTGAGATGCAACACCTGTTTTTTTTTGTTTTGTTTTGTTTTCAAAATATTTTTTTTGCTTTCAAAATATTGTCTAATCTTGCTCACATTTCATCATTTTCCAGCAAAATCCTGCAGAATGAAATGGATGTCCAACACAATTCCCCTGGCAGTGTAGCATTCACAGCAACTCTATTCTCTCCTATTGTCCCAGCTCAAGTATCCCTCAAACAGGAGTGAAGCAGGACTTGGAGCCACTAACTCCTATCTTCTTCTGAACCCCTAAGTTTCATCTTAATGAACATTTCTATGTTTTTAGTCTTAAATTATTTTTCAAGGTCATCTCCAATAAAAGGCAACAGAAGCTGATTAGCTCATGTTGAAGTGGGGAGCTGTTAAGTCAGCAGGAGAAAGTATATTTTCTCTGTCACTAATTATCTTTCTTTTTCTTTGTGTTTGAATTTTGATTTGGTGCATTTCATAAAAGTCATAAATTTCACGTTCAACAGGGTTTAAATAACAGGGTAATAGACTTGTTTCAGTGTTTCTCCTTCCCCTAGAATTTATATTTATTTTAAAAAATTATGGGACAAAAATAACAAATCCTGAGTACTAGAACAAAATACTGGGGAAAAAATATATTTATTATTAGACTGATTTATTATCAGTCTGCAAGGAGGGCTTGTTAATGAGATTTTTAATTGCCAAAGCTGTTGGATTTGCAGCTCAGATTTTAAAAGAAATTAAAAATTTATTTCTGACTATTTTGCAATATCAGGTAGGATATTAGTTGTCTAAAGGTTTTATTTTAAACTTTAAAGAAATGTGAGACCACTATACATTTTTAGGAGTGCATCTTGTTCTTTATGAGGTAAATGGAGTGTATAAAACTTGGTCCTGGTTCAGAAGGACAGCATGTAGAGAACCATTTATTTCATAAATGGTCCATATTGCTAAGCTTTTAGAAGTTTAGGACAAATTTCACTCTTTCTCTTATGCTGGGATAAATTCAACTTCATTGTAATTATAATGGTATAAGAAAGATCAGAACTGGTTCCCCAAAGATTCCCAGCTTAGTGCAAAATCTGGGCTTTTATGTACGTCATTAAGTGATACCATGGAAATCTTTGCAATGTGTAGGTACACTAAATATGTTTATTTGAGAAAGCTGTGAAGGTTTTATGTGTTTGGGTCAGTTTATTTATATGTGCTGAAATAGCAGGTACAATGGTAGGGAATCATAACCAGTCCTAATAAAGTACAAAACCTGAATATGAGGTCAATAAAACAGAAAAACAATAGCAAAATACAGCGTGTAGAATGCAGATGTTAGCACAGTGTAGTAAAAGTTCTATAAGAAGGCACATATTCATTGTTTCCTTGTCTTCCGTGCAAAAGAAACATTCTTTTTCTAACCTTCTGAAGATAATATGGGACCTGAAAGTCAAAATGGACTCACCTTTCCTCCTTCCCCTTTGCCAACAATTAAGAAGTTATAAGCTAGATTTACACCTTCATACACCTCAGTTAGTGGGTTTTCAGTCTCCATATTCAGTCTCCAAAGAGGCAAATTTACATGGAGCATACCACATGAGGATGTAGAAAACAGTGTGATTTGAGATTCTATGTTGCTCTTGCATAGATGGCAAATAAAAATGTGGATTTTGTGTTGAAAACTCAGCATCTTGTGGCCAGGCAGTAGCAATTTTCATCAATAAGCCTGAGCAGAATTTGCATTTAATGTTTGACACAGAATTATTTAGTGCATACATAAAGCCCATAGCCTGCTTATAAAGTTATTTGTCAGAATAAGCTACACTCTGTGGGAATTACATAAGGGTTTCAAACTTATTGATGTAATCGCTAGATAAACCGGTCCATTAATAAATGAGATAGGATAGGGAAATCAGTTATGAATTGCAAAAATTGTTGAGTAGAGGAACTGCATTTATAAATATGTCCTAGGTTATAAAAGCAGGAAAAGGAAGCATAGCTGATTTGAAAGTCATGAAGAATTGGAAATCTTACAGATTAAACTATTATTAAACAACAGGTGGAAGAATACTTTAAAAAAGCATGCAGGTTTGAACCAAAAAATCATAAGCTTTTAAGCTATTTATACTCCTGGTTTTAGAATGAACTTTGCAGATGTGAGAAAAGAAAAACAGCAGAATTGACCTGATGAGCGTAAGTGTGAACTGAATTTACTGTTTACTAGACATAAGAATAAAATAGAGGTTTGATTTGTTGACCATGCTTAGGCGTTTTATTGTTGTTGTGGTTGTTTAATTATTATTTTATTTTATTAGTGTTAGTGAAAGTGTTTAGGAACACAAAATGAAATAAGAGCTATCAGTGACGCTTTAGACGGATGACAGTGAAAAGAGCTAGCACGTCTGCAATCATGAAGTAAAATGCTGACATTGGTCATTAAGAACTACTCTCAACTATTTGTTTGATGTCTATAAATGAGAAATGGAGCACTGAATAACTGTTGTCTGTGTTGCAAGTCTTTGGATATCGTACCTAGACATGCATATCCTAGGATAAAAGCATGCAGCTAACTGATGAATATTCATATTGAATATGAGCTTAAATGATATTGACAGCAAAGGTTTTGACAATGCTGAAGGGTGAAGTTGATGGTCATTCATCAGTAAGCAAGACAGGTTGGTAAAAAGTTACACCATGCTTCATTAAGATGCCAAAAACAGCAAGAAGTGTAGATGGTTGGAAAACATAAAATGTTTTCTGTGAGTTGTAGATTTCACAACGTCTTCCATCCCCCAGTTTTATCTCATCAGGTTCCCACAAACACCATTTTTATCCACTGTTCATACTAGGAACTTTATGATTTGGTCTAGAAAATGGCAGTTTCTCAGAAGTGGTAATAATAAGAAAGTTGATGGTGTGAACAGGAGGGTTGATTCTTCAAAGCATTGTACTTTTTTAAAAGGTTCATTTGATTGCTATTCAGTCTTCCTGGCAGAGTGGGAATATCATTATTCAAGGCAAAGACAAATTCATTTGAAAGGTCTGAATGACACAGGATGGAGCTCTTAATGATAGAATCTAACTTCAATTAAGTAAACAATAAAGACATTAATAACAACTCTATAGAAACTGACAAATACCTCTAGTGATTGGAAGACACCTGCCAAATTAAATGAACTAACAACATACCGTAGACTAATCTTGTTTTTTGTTTGTTTAAGTATTGATTATGCCAGGCTTTTACCTCTTGATTTGGTGTCCCTAATTCTGACTGATCAGTACAGCCTTAGAGCTGCTACTTAGACCATGTAACTACCTAAAACGAAAAAAATAAAAATTTTCCAAGCCAAAATGATAACTTAGAGCAAAACTGAACAGAATTATTTTGTGTGTTGATAAATTTCCACAACTTGAAGAAAAATGAGTGGTATCATCTAGAACTGATGACAGTACAACTGCACTTTATGTAAAGAAGAATGATTTTATTGCAGTTGTAAGCGACCTTGCAATTTCAGATTTGGAACAGACATTGTAAAAACTGACAAGAATTAGTCAAGCAGTTTGGCTTTTTGCATCCTCAGCATTCAATCTGTCATACTAGAGAGGAGCGTATTTGTTCAAGACTGGGGAAGACATAATGCTTTTGGTATTCCTTCAGCAGGCGCAGCCAGTCAGATCAGACTGTGAAAGCAAATGCATTTGACATCTTGCTCAAATACATCATATTCACCCCAGACAGTTCCTTGAGATCATAAAGACCTTATGATGATATATAAAATTGCCTTGACTATGCCTGTTGTGTCAGGGGAGGTTCAGGTTGGAAATTAGGAGACGTTTCTTCTCAGAAAGAGCAGTCAGACATCGGATCGGGTTTCCCAGGGAGGTGGTGGAGTCACCGTCCCTGGGGGTGTTCAAGGAAAGGTTGGACGTGGTGCTTAGGGATGTGGTTTAGTGGGTGACATTGGTGGTAGGAGATGGTTGGACCTGATGAGCTTGGAGATCTTTCCCAACCTTAATGATCCTGTGATTCTATGTGAATCTGAACATGCTTTCACTACACAGACTGTTATTAAGAATGTGCTGAGATACTCAGTAGGACAAAAATCAGTTGAAAGCTCTGATAATGGTGCGATGATAATCACGATGTCTGAGATGGCATGGTTACAGGCTGAGATATGAATATGTGTATAGGCTCCTTCAAAACAAGAAATTTGGCACCACTAGACCATAGATTTACACTTATTTAAATGTCACAGAATCACAGAATCACAGAATCGCCGAGGTTAGAAGGGACCTCTTGAAGATCATCTGGTCCAACCCCCCTCCCATGCAAGATCACCTAGAGCACATCGTGCCGGATGGCATCCAGGTGAGTTTTATTTTCCCTGGGTACAAATTATATATCGCTAATAAGAAATATAATTACTTTTTATTTCATTTGAAGGGAAATATCTGTGTGATCCCCTGCATCATGGTGACACTTTCCCTCTGTTATTTAAAGCCTACTCTGGAATATTTACCTGTAAACTAGAAAATCCTTTGATGTCAGAAAAACTATAGGTGGAGCTTCATTATTGCAACAGCATCTGAAAAGAAACTGTTCTGTGAATGTGAACATTTTTTGTCAGAGCAATGACTAAGTTTTGCATGGTTTGGTATACGCAGACTCCCAGATCAGGTAGTAAGCAAAGTAATTGCTTTCTCATGCATGAATTTTTCAATCCTAGCAAGAATAATTTGAATAAGGTTATTTTTATTTTTATTTTTATTTTTATTTTTATTATTTTTTTTTAAATGCTTATTGTTAACCGGAGAGTATTGATGCTGAACATGGAAAAACTAGGCCTGAACATTTTTTTAAATGTTAGGGTCTGGGTCTGATAGCGAACACTTATGTACAAAATTGCTTCCTGGTTTTGCAGTTTACATGATTACATTTGCCTTATTAAATATGTGAACACATTTGATCTCATAACTTTCACAGCAGTATGACATCATTGGTTTTCACAGGAAGATTCCTGCTGCAACAGAAGATTGAAATGAGGGATTCTATTATATAGAATTTATCATATCTTTTTAATGTACCCTCCTTACTCCCCAGAGTCGCAGCAATAAAAATATTATGCAGCTTCCTTTCCCGTTAATCCTTTGAGTTATTAAAATTAAAAAAAATAACCAGCAAAGAATACTGGTCTGGTATCCTCTCCCAGACTGCAGCTGTTGTGCTCACTTTTCTAGAGGATTACAAGATCCTGTTAATTTGGCCTCCGTTTTCAATTGTCCATTCAGATATTTAGTATGACATAATAGGTAGTTGTCATACTAAAGGTGGATTTTGAGGTGGATTCTGAGGTGGATTCTAGACTTTAGATACTAGAGGTCAATTAAGATATGGATATATAGTGGTCATTATAGGGATCTAAGAAGTCAGGCACAAAAGCCTTTCTTTGGTGATGAGAACAGTAGCTGGAGAGTAGTTGTAAGGTTTGCCAGGTGGGTAACGGAAAGAGCGGCTGCAGTTTTATTCTCGTTTATATCCTTTCGGTTTGCACTTTGAATCTGTACTGCTCACTGCCTTGCATGTCACAATGAATAATTTTGTAAAAGGGTGGTGTAACACCATTAATGGTGAAAAGACAAAAATGTTTGTTAATGTTGCTAACCTCTGTTAAATTAAATCCGTTTTCTTCATGCACCTGGAAAAAATGGCAGATTAACACCCCTCCTCTATAAAAAGACCCATCTTTGTAAAGCTACCCACTTCAGCAGCTCCTACCCATTTCATGTTAGCATGTATTGTACTTATGCTTACATGCCTTTGTTCTTCATTCTTATTGGAGCAAAGATGTTGCCCTGTACCTTGTATTTTAAAATCTGTTTGAAAGTACCAGACTAGACTAAAACATTTTCATAAGTGATTACTGATAAGTCCTTTTCCTGACAAAATAAATAAATAAATCTTAGGATTTAGAATACTTCACTTGAAAGGGACTTTGAAATATCACCATGTCCAACTGCCTGACCAGTTCAGGGCTGACCAGAAGTCAAAGCACAGTACTGAGGGCATTGTCCAAATGCCCCTTGGACACCGACAGGCTCGGGGCACCCAGCACCTCGCTAGGAAGCCTGTTGCGGTGTCTGGCCACCCTCAGGGTACAGAAATGCTTCCCGCTGCCCAGCCGGGCCCTCCCCTGGCGCAGCTCTGTGCCGTTCCCGTGTGCCCTGCCAGCAGCTCCCAGGGAGCAGGGGCCGGCACCTGCCTCTGCGCTTCCCTCCTCAGGGAGCTGCCGGGAGCAGTGAGGCCGCCTCTGGGCCTCCTCTTCTCCAGGCTGGGCAGCCCCAGTGTCCTCAGCCTCTCCTCACAGCACGGCCGTCCGGCCCTTGGGCCGGGCTTGCTGCCCTCCTCTGGATGCTTCCAGGGGCCTTAACACTCGTTTTAGGTTGGGGAGTCCACAGCTGCACACAGTAGGCCTTAACAACCAGTGAGGTTGCACCAATGCTAAATACAGTGGGAACATCACCCCTTTAGACGGGCTGGCTGTGCTGTGTTTAATGCACCCCAACACACAGATTGAAAAGTTATGGAAAGTTATGAAAAAGTCATGGAAATATTAGTTGCCAAATTTCCTCTTGTGAAATTGCATAATATCAGTTCAGCCCCCTGTTTGTGCCTAATACAGTTAATCTGTATAGCAATGGATCCACACATTAAAGTTGCTCTTAATCTAGATTATTTTCATCACAGAGTGTCTGAACTATCTTTCAAAACTGTGTTTTGGACTTGCTTGTCTAAAGTGTTAAAAAATCAGTAACTGAGTGGAAAAACAAACAAACAAACAAACAAAACAACAAACAAACGAAAGCAGATATGAAGGAAGCTTGCAATCTATGTAGACAGTGAGCCTGGTCTATGCGGCCTTAAGACTACATGCCTTCAAAATATTACGTGGACATATTTGTCCTGATTTTCTGTGCAAAGCTCTGGAGTAGTGTTGGAAGAAATGATCCCCAAAGGCTTTGTGTATTGACAGAAAGTCTTTTACGGTTCACGTGTTATTTCTCTCCCCATCAGGCTCCCACCTTTTCTTAGCAAGTTGCTGAGGAGCTTTTCTAAAGTAGCCACAAGCAGATCATGTGTTTCCACCACTCTGTTCAGCATCTGCTTGGCTGAAATCTTCAGAAGGAAGCTGATGGCTCCGGTGGAGCTGACTTATGAGAGGAAATCGTGGTGTTTGACACATTAACACGGCCTGCAGAAACCTTTCACAGGTCCACACGCTGCTTTCAGAAGATGTTATCAGGCATTCTGGAAATTGGTACCCAAACTGTCCTCCTGGAAAATCACTTTAGGACAACCATCCCAGACAAAACGCCATCAATAGAATGATGTTTTCATGAGCTTTTTCATTCAGTGGAGGATAAGACAGCAGCAGTGCACAGTCCCACCAGTGCAATTCATAGTGAATTCACGGGTCTAACGTGGCATATGCTCAGCATCATGTCTATTGCACATTAACAGTTAAGGCATGATAATCTGATATTAGGTGACAGAGGATTGATATTGACAAGGAGCTTTGCATTCTACTTTGCAAGCACAGTTGTTGTTTTTAATGATTTTCTCCTTGCTAGTTAGTGGAAACTTTATGAATGGTAAGGTCACTTGCATTGTTTGTTTTCTCCATCTGGTCTTAGCAGTTTCTGAAGAGCTGTATTAAACACACTGTTTCTGTAAGGAAGCTAGCTGTTGTGGGGTAAGTGATTGGTATACTAGGGCTGAAGAAACAGTTTCCAGCCTGAAGTGTTAGAATGAGACCGTTTGTGCCAAAAGGAGTTCCCATTCTTTTGACTGTTCACTGTTGGATACATTTTGGGTTTGTTTTTCTCAGGAAGAACAATTTCTCTTTTGACAACTGTACTGATGAGTCATATGCAACTGTTTCACCCTTCCCACAGCACACAACCTACAAGAAAGTCACCTTATTATCCTTGTGAACCAGATATAAATGTCTCCAGAAAGCCTTTGCTTCACGAGAACATCCCTTTTTAATGCATGATCATCTTTTGTGCAGCACTTTTTATTCACAAGATACCATTGCCAAGGTCCTGTCATACACACCTTTCTTGACATGAAAAAGAAAAAAATGAAGCTTCCCATCTCCCTGAAGCCTGCTGTGGTTTTTGGTGGCTGAAACTCAAAGTATCTTCTACCCCCAGATCAGAGCACTGCAGACCTGGCAGTGTTGGAATAGCTCAGCACCAATATGTGCAGGTTGTGTTTGAGGCATTATGGCTTGTCTGCTTGGCATTTCTATGGGATCTGTGGGGTTATTATAAGTTACTGAAGGTTATTCTGCATTACTTGCTGGTTGTTGTAGGAATCGCCATTATAGGAGGTCAGGGAAGGAGCAAGGATTTGACTGTATATCCATTAAAAGATGTGTAGAAGCCCAGGATGTTTGATGGGATGTTTTTTCTTCCTGCCAAGTAGGAAAAGGACAATCCTTGGAATTCTAAGTCTTAGTACAGAAATGGTGACTAATCTGTCATTCAGGATTTATGAAGGATGTTTCCTACTTCTCACTGACAGTAAAGAACAAATCAAATGCTAGGTTTGCAGTCTTGAAAATTAGTACACTCTAGAGAGCCAATTAAACATTATTCGCATATCTCAGCCCCATATTAATGTTCTTTTAAAGCACACTCCAGGTCTTCCTCACAAGCCAGGATTATGGTATTATCAGACTAATTTAAGGAATGTTATCATTGTAATATGGCTTTTGCAATTACATGGTATACGAGGTGGCAAGACAGCACGGCTTTGCATTGCCAGGGTGCAAAACAAATTCAGTGTTCAATCAACCTGAGAAAAAAAGGACAATTCTCATTTACATAAACATGTAGCCACGGAAACTAGATGCACAGAGGTATAAGGAAAAGAGACCTATTTTACATGATGTGCATAGAATATTTGACAGTTTAGATTGGAGACGTCATTGATGTGGGTAGGAATGGTGCGGTTCGTTGCCATGGTTATCATTTTCCCTACTGGCAGTGCAAAGATTGGCAGGGATGGATGTTTAAAAAAAGACACACGTGCGCACACACAAATGCATGCATACAAAAACACCCAAACCACTGGCAACACTCTGGCAGCCTCATTCTCTTCTTTTGTTGAAAAGCTATGTATCCTCCTTTTGCTAATGACAGCTCATCTAATATATCATGTAATCTAGAAATATTTATATTTCTATAGTAAATCATATATGTACAATATGTATTTATACCTTGCACATAAAGCAGCAGACATGTAAAGTGTTTTTTATATGCATAGATTCTATAGGATAGATAAAAAGACATAGATATTCAATATTTAGGGGAAAATATATATTTGTCTACATGTATCTCTGTTTATACTGAGATTCTTTTTCCTGCTTTAATTTATGAGAAACCCATTGACTTTTATGCACACATTTAAACTTGAACTGTGAGATGTATATATTACAGTATGAATATGAACTTCTGTAAAAAGAAAAATGACCGATTTTTCATTAATGGTTGGCATTAGTTTTCTGATTAGCTGGTCACTAGTTCACATATGAACTATTTATAATTCTACTTACCAGTAAAACAAACAAACACAAGTTCTGCTGTCATTTTACAGCTTCTGCCAAATGGCCCTTCAGTATGATTTGATCTTAGTACAGCCATATTGAACCATACATTTCATTTAGCCATGTGAGAGACTTGATGTCAACTGCTGATGGCAGTTTTTGGCAGACGTATAGATGGCAGAGTATTGTGATTATTTTGTGAGTATTTTGTGAGTATTTGTGAGGTTGGCCCGGTTATCATCACAGAATCACAGAATGGCTGAGGTTAGAAGAGACCTTAAAGATCATCTAGTTCCAACCCCTCTGCCATGCGCAGGGACAATTCCCACTAGACCAGGTTGCCCAAAACCCCATCCAGCCTGGCCCTGAACACCTCCAGGGATGGAGCATCCACAGCTTCTCTGGGCAACCTCTTCCATTGCCTCACGACTGGCAGAGTAAATAATTTCCTCTTAATATCTAATGAAAACCTGCTCTCTTTCAGTTTATAGCCATTATCCCTTGTCCTATCCCTACAGTACTTGACAAAGAAATCCTCCTCAGCTTGCTTTTTTTTTTTTTTTAATTTTTATTTTAGTAGCCTCCCCAGAGGTTACTCTCTCCAGGCTGAACAATCACAGCTCCCTCAGCTTTCCTTTGTCAAAGCCTTCTTCAAAGTCAAATATCTTTGTCAAAGACATCTCCCTACCCTCGGTGGAGTCAACTGCTCCTCCCAGTTTAGCATCATGCGTAAACTGACTCAATATGCCCGCAAGTCCTATACGCAAGTCAGTTAGGACAACACTGAAGAGAGCTGGCCTTAAAATGGAGGCCTGTGGAAGCCCCCTAGTGACTGGCTGCCAGCCTGATGCAATCCCATTTACGATAACCCTTGGAGCCTGACCCATCAGCCCCGTGTTCACGCATCATATTATGCACTGCTCTAGCTGTGTGCTGGTCAACTTGTCTAGAAGGAGACAGTGAGAAACAGTATTGAAGCTTTGCTGAAATCCAAAGAGGTGCCATCAACTGGCTTCCCTCGGCCAACTAGATGGTTGACCACTTCATAGAAGGAAATCAAGTTCATTAAGGAGTACTTTCCTGTGGCGGACCCATGTTGGCTATGACCTATGACTGCATTGTCCTTCCAGTGTTTTTGAAGGACTCCCAGAATACTTTTCTCCATATTTTTACCATTTTTTACTGCCAGTGGTCTGAGGGATAGAAACCTAAACAAAGAAACAAAGTAAATTTATGGGGACTGAGATAAGGACAGTTTAATAGGACAGAAAACTAAGGGAAAAATAAAGACTATAGAAAGCAAGTGAGGCACAGTGCAATTGCTTACTACCCACTGAGCGATGCCCAGCCCATCCCTGAGCAGCGGCCCTGCCACCAGCCCAGCCAACCAGCCCATAGGAATTGTTCATATAACTCCATTATGTGTTATGGAATATCTCTGAATATTCCAGAGATATCCAGGATCTGGCACCTGCTTTTTTTAAACTTCATCACATTGGCCTCAGCCCAGCAAGGCAGCCCTTCCACGTCCCTCTGCAGGGCCTCCTTACTCTCCAGCAGATCAACACTCCCCCTCAGCTTGGTGTCATCCACAAACTTACTGGGGGTGCACTCATTCAAATCATCAAGAAAGATCTTAAAGAGGATGGGCCCCAACACCAACCCCTGGGGAACACCACTGGTGACCGGTTGCTAGCTGGATTTTGCTCCATTCACCACCACTCTCTGGACCTGAACCTCCAGCCACTTTTTAACCCAGCAAAGAGTGTACCTGTGCAAGCCATGGGCTGCCAGCTTCTCCAGCAGAATACTGTGGGAGACCGTGTCAAAGGCCTTGCCGAAGTCTAGGTAGACTACTTCAACAGGCTTTCCCTCATCCGCCAGGCGGGTCACCCAGTCATAGAAGGAGATGAGGTTGGTCAGGCAGGACTTGCTCTTCATGAACCCATGCTGTCTGGACTTGATCCCCTGGTTGTCCCACACATGCTGTGTGATCGCATTCAAGATGATTTGTACCATCACCTACCCAGGCCGTAAGGTCAGGCTGAGAGGCCTGTAGTTCCCCAGATCCTCCTTACGAATCTTCTTCTAGATGGGCGTCACATTCACAAGTTTCCAGTCATCCGGGACCTCTCTGGCTGATCGTAACTGCTGATCAGGGCCAGAAGATGGTAGGCGTCCCAGCAATCCTGTCTGCCAACTCCCTCATCACCCTCGGGTGGATCCCATCTGGCCCCATGGACTTGTGACAGTCCAAGTGGAGCAGGTCTCCAATTGTTTCCACCTGAATTGTGGCAGGTTTCTTCTGCTCCACATCCCAGACTTCCAGGTCAGGAGGCTGAGTATGCCAAGGAGAACTGGTCTGACTACTAAAGACAGATGTAAAGGAGGCATTGAGAAGGCATCAGCCTTTTCATTATCCTCAGCAGTCATGCTCTCCACCACATCCAGTAAAGGATGGAAACTCTTCATGGCCCTCATCTTACTGCTAATAGAGCTGTAAAAACATTTTTTGTTGTTGTTGTCGTTTACCACAGTGGCCAGATTGAGCTCATCAGAAAATCTTTCTGATTTTCTCTCTGCATATGCTGGCAACTTCCTTCTACTCTCCCCGAGCTGCATATACCTTCTTGCACAGGAGACAAACTCTTTTTTTTCTCCCAGATCTCAGCAACAGTTCCATGTTCAGCCGCGCTGGTCTTCTTCAGATGAACTGAGCTTGGCAAGGGATGCAAAGAATAACAAGAAGGGGTTCTACAAGTAGGTTGGCCACAAAAGAAAGACTAAGGAGAGCGTACCACCTCTGACAAAGGAGGACAGAGAACTGGTAACAACAGACGTGGAGAAGGCTGAGGTATATAACAACTTGCTTCAGTCTTCACTGGAGGTCAGGCTTTGCACATCTCTCAAGTATGCAAATATGTAGACAGGGACTCAGGGAGCAGAGTCCCTCCCACTGTAAGCAAAGAGCAAGTTTGGGACCTCCTGACACAACAACTACAAGTCTTTGGGGCCTGATGACAGGCATCCCACCGTCCTGAGGGAATTGGCTGATGTAGTCGCCAAGCGTGTCCCCACCATATTTCAAAAGTCCTGGCAGTGGGGCATAGTCCCCAGTGTCTGGAAAAAGGGAAACATCACTCCCACTTTTAAAGAGGTAGAAAGGAGGACCCAGGGAACTCCAGAGCCCCACCTCCGTGCCTGGCAAGATCATGGAATGGATCCTCCAGGAGGCAAAGTTAAGGCGCATGCAGGACAAGGAGATGATCCGAGACAGCCAGCATGGCTTTCCCGAGGACAAATCCCGCCAGACCAATCTGGTAGCCTTCTTTGATGGAGTAACTGCATCAGTCGACAAGGGAAGACCAACTGAGGTCATCCACTTGGAGTTCTGTCAGGCTTTTGACACGGTTCCACACAACATCCTAATCTCTAAACGGGAAAGATACGAATGGAGCAGGCAGTGGATAAGGAAGAGGCTCAATGGCTGGACCCAGGGAGGGGTGGTCAATGGTTCTATGTCTAGGGGGATGCCAGTGACAAGCGGTGTACCTCAGGGGTCTATCTTGGGACCGGTGCTTTTCGGCATCTTCCTCAATGAGATTGAAAATGGGATGGAGTGCACCCTGAGCAAGTTTTCAGACAACACCAAGCTGAGTGGTGCAGTCGATCCAAGAGAAGGAATGGAAGCCATCCAAAAGGACCTGGACAAGCTTGAGGAGTGGACCACATCAAGCTAAGGAGGTTCAACGAACATAAGTGCAAGGTGTTGCACGTTGGTCAGGGCAAAAGAACTCATGGAGAGCAGCCCTGCAGAGGAGGACTTGTGGGTTCTGGCGGACGAGAAGCTTGACATGAGACAGCAGTGGGAGCTTGCAGTCCAGAAGGCCAACTGCATCCTGGGCTGCATCAACAGAAGCGTGGGCAGCAGGGACAGGGAGGTGATTGCACCCCTCTACTCTGCTCGTGGAGGCTTCCTCTGGAGTGCTGCATCCAGGCCTGGTGTTCCCAGCACAAGAAGGATGTGGGTCCGTAAGGACAGGTCCGGAGGAGGGCTACAATGTTGCTAATGGCAGGAAAAGAGGGGATGGCCTTAAACTAAAAGAGGGGTTTTTAGAGTAGAAGTTAGGAGGAAATTTTTCCTTCGGAGGCTGGTGAGGCACTGGACCAGGGTGCCCAGGGAAGCTCTGGATGTCCCACCTGTGCAGGTGCTCAAGACAAGGTTGGGTGAGGCCATGGGCAACCAGATCTAGTGCGTGGCATCCCTAGCCATGGCACGGGGATTGGAACTAGATGACCTTTAAGGTCCCTTCCAACCTGAGCCATTCTACAATTTTATGATTGTATGATCGTATGATTGTGTGATTCTGTGATTCTATGAAGAAGACCAAGACACTGTCTGTGGCAGAGTCACCACTTTTATTTTGTTTATTGGAAGTGAAACGTGCCCTGCTAAAGGCGCCGGGGGGGCAGCCTCTTGCAGGGCTGGGGAGAGTCCGGGCTGCTGTCAGCCCTCCTCTTCGGGGGGCGCCGGGGCCCCCCAGGCGAGCTGTTCCTGCCCTGGCCAGGAGGAGAGGGCCCGGGGCTGCAGCCCTGCACTGCGGCATCTTCTTCTGCCGCCTGTCCAGGCTCTCTGAAGGGCTCCTCCTGCTCCCCAGGGATGGGTGTGGTGGGTGTGTGGCCAGGACCCCCATGCAGGGCAGCACTGGAGGTGCTGGGGAGCTCCTCAACATCAGAAGCCTGTGAGCTGCTGGAGGAGAGCAGGCTGGAGACAGGAGTGTGCTGGGAGGAGGCAGCAGGGCTGGGGGTGTCCACAGGGCTCTCTCCTGGCTCCCTGCTGTCCTGGGAGCCCTCGAGGTCCACCTCAGGGCCGTTCTGGTGTTGGCTGACAGGAGCGGGTGCCAGGAGTCCCAGCTCCTCGAGGAACTCATCAGTGCACATCTCCACGGTTCCTTCAATGAGCTGCTGTACAAAGCTTGTTGTATGGCCCTGCAGGGACGGCTGCAGCTCCCGGATCAAGGCCACCTCATCCATCCCGTAGCGGCACAGCCGAGAAACAATGTTGGCCTCCAGCACGTCCTGGTCCCACCAGGCAGCCCCGAACAACTCCCTGGCTTGCTGGCGTACCCAGGGCCGCAGCGGACCAAGGATAGCCGGGTGTTCCCTGAAGAGGGCTGCCCATTCCTCGGGCAGGAGGCCACTCACGACAGTCTGGGGCACTGGCTCTGCAGCCCCCTGCTCGTCCTGGTGGCTGTCCTCTTGGTTCTCTGCATGGCGGACAACTCGGACCTCCAGAAAGTCATCTTCTGACCAGATGGAGTAGCGGATGGAGGTGATGTCCTGCCTGCAGAGGGGGCAGTTGACGCTTCTCTTGGCCCAGCGCATGATGCAGCCAAAGCAGAACTGGTGCTGACAGGGGCTGACGACGCTGGGCTCCTTTGGGGTCCCCTGGCACACAGGGCAGGTGACGTCAGCCTCTGTGGCCATGGCGTTGCTTGTCATTGCCCAAAACCTCCAGATGCCTCTCTGCACGGATGCTCTCCAGCCTCTCAACACCCGGACTGTCCGTACAGACTGGGCTGCCCCTTGCCTGGTGTGGAATCTGGCACTTGCTCTTGCCGAAGCTCATATGGTTGGCCCAGCTCTCTACTTTGGCAAGATCTCTTTACAAATCCTATCTACCCTCGATGGAGTCAGCCGCTCCTCCCAATTTAGCTTCATCCGTAAACTGACTCAATATGCCCACAAGTCCTACATGCATGTCAGTTAGGAGAACACTGAAGAGAGCTGGCCCTAAAATGAGGCCTGTGGAATCCCCCTAGTGACTGGCCGCCAGCCTGATGGAATCCCATTTACGATAACCCTTGGAGCCCAACCCGTCAGCCACTTGTTCACCCATCGCATTATGCATTGCTCTAGCTGTGTGCTGCTCAATTTGTCCAGAAGGAGACAGTGAGAAACAGTATTGAAGCTTTGCTGAAATCCAAAGAGGTGCCATCAACTGGCTTCCCTTGACCAACTGGGTGGATGTCTCAATGTTTTTTTGTTTTGTTGCTGTTGTTGTTGTTGTTTTCATCAGCTCTCTTTAAGTATCGGGAGGCCTCTGTAAGATCTACCTGGAAGCTACTCTCACCATGCTGAACAACCCCAACTCTCTCAGTCTTCCATTGTAGTTGAGGTGCTTCAGCTCCTTGATAATTGTGGCTGTGCTTTGGACTTGTTCTAACAGATCCATATCCTTCTTTTGCGGGGGCCCCCAGAGCTGAGCGCTGGGCTCCAGGTGGGGTCTCACGAGAGCAGAGCAGAGGGGGACAATCCCCTCCCTTGCCCTGCTGCCCACGCTGCTGTTGGTGCAGCCCAGGGTATGGGTTGGCTTTCTGGGCTGCCAGCACACATTGGTGGACATGTTGAGCTTGTCATCCACCACCACCCCCAGGTTCTTCTCCTGAGGGCTGCTCTCAATCCATTCTCCCCCCAGCCTGTATTTGGGCTTAGGATTGCCCCAGTGCAGATGCAGGACCTTGTTGAAGGTCAACAACATGGCCTTGTTGAACCTCATGTTGAACCCCATTCTTTGCACAGGCCCCCTTCTTCTGCCTGCCTGGCATGGCATCCCTTCCCTCCAGTGTGTTGACAGAACCACACAGCTTGGTGTCATCGGCAACCTGCTGAGGGTGCACTCGATTCCACTGTCGAGGTCACCAGTGAAAACATTTTTCAGTACTGGTTCCAATGCAGACCCTTGAGGGCCACCACTTGTCGCCCTTCTCCATCTGGACATTGAACTGTTGACCACTTCTCTTTGAGTGTGTCCCTTGAGCCAACTCCTTATCCACTCAACTGTCCATCCATCCACTCCATGTCTCTCCAATTTAGAGGCAAGCATGTTCTGTTGAACCAAATCAACACCTTTACACAAATAAAGACAGATGACACCTGTTGTTCTTACCTTACCACTATTGTCATCACTTTTACAGAAGTGGCTGTGCCTTGTATTATGGCCCCATCGTAATATTTTATAAAAAAATTTTCTCCCCTTTTGCTTTCTCTGCTACCCTTCTTCTGCCAGCTCAGAGAGCAAGAGGTGCCCTGATCTTTTGCTGTTTCTCTACTGTTTTTACAGTTTCTGAGAGTCTGTTTCTCTGAATAAAACTCGCCCTTTAGTCTTCTGTCTTTAAATCTTCCTTTCATGGGAGAACAGGCCACAAGTGTTCTTGCAGCATTGCACAAATATTTTCTGTATTTCAAGCTATTAAAATCATCTTTCATTGATTGGTGGCGGAATTTTACAACCACCTGTTTGCCATGGGCAAGCTACCACTTGACTAAGGTGTGCCTATCTATGGTCCTGTGCAGTGTCTTGAGTGCTCCTTCTCAACCTCAACCATACTGGTCCCTCACCATGGACCTTACTGAAACCTACGTAAGATATTACTTTCACATTGGGGTCGCCTCCTTGTCAAACCTGTATTAGTGATTTTCTCATGTATATCTCAGATCAGAATCCAGTGCAAGAAATCTTCACCGTTTTTGACATGATCATTTCACTAGTGAAATAGCTCTGCTTGCTGTCAATTGGCAGTTACTTCAAGATGGTGTTTTCTGATTGATTTAAATGTCCTAATTTCTTCCATGCTTTTTCTCTGTCTCATTTCTTTTTTCTCTTCTGTGTAGAACATGTCTATCTTTGTAAATAAAAATTCAGGAAAAAAGATGTTTTGGATTTCATGTTCTGCCTTGCATTGCAAGTACTAGATCAAAAGAGGTTTATGAATTTTCTGTCTTTTGTGTAGAGAACAGCTCCGCTTCTTGTTTTCTGAGCTACCAAAATTAAAGTTTGGAATGAATGGAAAATGACAAACCGAGCAAGATGGATGTACTCTGACATTTAATTATAATTTTAAATTTTATAATTGTAATTATATTTAACTATATAATAATAATTTCTCACCAAGGCATTTCTTTTCATGTAGTACTACAAGGAGCCTACACAGCAAATCTATGTTCTTCTAGTCTCACCTCCACTGGTAATACTGCATGTCTCTCATACAAAAAAGATCTTGAAATTCTCACTCTTGTGGAACTGGTCTTACTGAATATAGATATATATTGATATATATTTATATATACTGCTCTTTCCTCACACCAAAATTAAAGATATAAATGCAACCATTACACTGCTTCAGGGGTGAAAACAAAGGTATGCCTGACATTTTTTAATGACATACCTGATACCTCTTCCCTGAAGAGAGATAAAGGAGACACCAGAAAGTTTAACCACTTGGATAATCCAACCAGCTGAACCTTTTGCGATGCATTGTCTTTTTTTTTTTTTTTTGATAGTCTTTGAAGTACCTTGTCACCATTACCAGTAACAGTGAAATGAACATGTAGCTTCAAGGTGACAAAATGCAGCATTTCAAGGACTGCAGTGTTGGAGGTCCTTCCTCACCTCAAAGCTCATATTGAGCTTTGCTCATGCTAATTTCATGTACATTACCTCTTGCACTGACATGTTTGTGCTTCTAAATCTTTCAGGCCACAGGAAAGGAAAGTGAGTTTATACAGCCATTTTGGGGAACAACTGTGTGTACATTTTATCCCTGTTTTAATTGAAAATTTATGCTTTGGGACTATTCAAAGTGTCACATATCAGTATACTCCTGTTTTTGCATAGTCACACAAGATGAGACAAAGCATGCCAATATTAACTTATTATAATAAACTGCTCAACACAGTGATACTCATCACTATTCCGACTAAATTTGGACTATATGTCACAGCTACTAAGCCACTATTCATCATTTTTTTAATGTGTTCACATAAGTACACTTTTTCTTGTTCTAATATGCCTAACTATCATTATTTTTTTCCTATAGATAAAGCAGTACAGAATGTTATGACTTAGAACTTAATAGGAAGACTTTTTACACCATTAAATAAACTAGAAAATCATGGTCTGCAAGAAGCAGAACCTAACTTTCTTAATGTTAAAAGCAAAAACAAAAACAAACAAAAACAAACACAAACAAACAAATAATAATAAAAAAACTCTTTTCTTTGATATGCTCTTTCACTGAGAACATCTTCTGTGAACTTAATGTGGTGCAGTACTGTAAAGTATGGTAGAAAAACTGCAGCATAATAAATAAATAAAAATATCAAACATCGCTTACTTCTTTTGAAGTATTCCTTTAATAATCTGGTATGAAATCTGGGGGATAATATCACTGAAAACAAAAACAAGGTTTTCTTTTAACTTTTGCTGGTGATAGAGTTCATCATTCTTTTAACTGAGAATCTGATTTTCTACTTCAACTGAAAGCAACTAGTGAACTGTGGAACTAGGCATATGCCATACATATATGTGCCATATATTATTTGTGCTTTTTTTTTTCATATATATATACACACATATATATCTACATAAACCAAAGAAAAAGAACAAAAACTTTCATTTTGCCTCTGAAATACTCAAAGTACTCAACCTTATACTCCTCAAAACCTGCTTCTTTCATCTTTGTACCACTAAACTCCATTCTTGTAGAAGATACTTGCATCATTTATTTATTTGTTTGTTTGTTTATCATGAAATACTCTAAGAAACCCAAAGAAATTTTATAAAGTGTCTACTCCAAATTATTTTTGTGTTAACTCTCGTATATATTCTTTGAGATTGAACAAGTGGATTAGGACTAAGATTGTGTCTTGAAAGAAGTCAGATCATGTGATAAAATAAGATTATAGAGAGTTGCATCCCCTTCTTCAAAGTCCTGCCACATAGGCAATTAAAAAATCCAGATAGCCACATAGAGGGAAGTAAAACCTCTGCTCAAGCAGGCTCAGATGGAATGAATGAATTGAAATGGAAATTTTTGTTTTTTATGCGTTCTGTTGGTCAGTCTTTCAGTGGTGCATTTTGTAAGAATGACGTTTCAGTCATAATGTTTTGGTGCTGAAAAAAGTTTTTCTGAAACTCATTTCTGCTCATCTAGTTCTTATTTCCTGCCATCCCCCTTAAAAATAAAACTGCTATTCTTCTTCAGACTTCCTAACAATGTAGGTTCATCTGACTAAGGTAAAGAAGAAAAACAACCCATAACTTACAAGACCAATCACAGCTCATTAACCAAAACTCAGCTTTGCATATTGATTGTTTATGACAAGATATTAGGCTTATGTTCTTGTGAGATGGTGTTACGTGGAGCAATGACTGAGGAAAAGTGCAGGGAAACTGACAGAGAAAAACAAGAAAATACTTTAGGTCAGTAAATTCCAGGCACAGTTAGCTTCTTTGGGAATATCCTATGTACTCTAGATACTGTACTATTTTTTATTTGTATTTAATAATATGAAATAATAAATGAAACTCCTGTGTAGGTAAAACAACTCTTTCAGCTCCTGCTGCGTGTAGTGCTTATTAGTTGGATCTTATCTTCTTGATATATATCCCTGATATATGTGTGTATTTCAGGAGACTTGAGGTGACTATGGTGACTATGACTTCTGACATAACAGAAGAGGGTATAGTTTTTGTTTGTTTGTTTTTTTGTATGTTTGTTTTCTTTTGTCCAGAATGAAAGAAAAAAAAAAAAAAGCAAAAAGACTCATAGCATCTGTAAATGTTCAGTATAACACGTTACCTAAATTGTGTTAGTTTGACAGTTGATCTGTGGAACTGTGGGTTTTTGTTTTATTTAAAACCACTGGTAATAGGCAAAAAAAATCCAGTCCTTCTGGAAGAGCTTAAACATAAATATTTTTAACTTCTAACTTTGTGCACCGGGAGATACCGTGAAGTTGTGTATAATTTGTATTTTCTTGACATCGTGGTCTTTGCTGGTCATGATCACTTACAAGTATTTTTCGTTTTATATGTTCTGGATGTAAACAGGAATGTAGACTGTGATTAGAAATAACATGACGGCTCCACTGATGATTTAAAATAAAAGGTAGGGGTGTTTTAACCTCAGTGATACTGATTGAGATTAGAACAAAGGAATTATTTCCAAAGCGTCTGCTTTCTATAAGTTTAGAATAGTCTAATTTATGATTTTTTCCTTCCAGTAGAGACTGTTACAGGAGGCATGAGATCAAAAAAAAAAAAAAAAGAAAAAAGAAAAAAGTCCCTTGAGACATATAGTCTCCTCCCATTAACCAGGGGATAGCTAGATAGCTCTTTCATCCTGTTGTATGTCTCTCTAATGCTTAGCCCAGGTAATTAAATATGCTGATGCCTACTTGGGTGGACAAAGGGGTCTGAATAAGCAAAGATCTCTGTAGCTCTTTCTTAGACATAGTCATAATATTGTGTTAATCTAACCTCTGCCTGGCCATTTCTTTTGACACCGAGGACAAGAGAATTGGCTGTGGCAGTCCCCATCCCATCTGAATGCTCTGATTGTTTCTGAAGAAGAACTGGAAGCACAATGTGGGTCTCCCAGCTGCTGTGCAAGAAGCTGTCTTGCTTGATAGCTTATAAAGAGGCATGAGCAAAAGCTGTTCTTCAGGGAGTGACAATTTAGGGCTTTTTGTTTGTTTGTTTGTTTTTTATGTGAGGCAATGCTGCCATACAGTTGCATATCTTGTGGAAGATGTCAAGCAAACAAATTTCTAATGAAGCCTTAGACACGTTTTGCATACTTTCACCCAGCAGCCTAGCCATACATCAACGTTTCAATGTTTTGATTGATCTTACTGATCCTGCTTGGAAAATCTTCTGTAGGTAACTGGTGGTAGATCCAACAAAAAATGAAGAAACTTCTGGAAGAAATAAGTCTCTATTGTATGTAGAATAAGCCTCTATTGTAATCAAACAAATTCTTTGTGTGTAGTGTTAATTCTGTTTCCACTCTATTTGTACACTTTCATGACCATGATTTTCTCCTTCTCAATCTGCTCATTAGTAACAGCCCACAGCAGTTAATTCCTCCAATTCTCCCAGGACTCCATCTTATCAGTTTAGCTGACAGACTTTTAATGTAAACAAGGCAATGTCCTTGACATTATAAGAGCTTTTGTTGTGATAAGGAGACGAATAATTGCTAACATTTATATTCTATCTGCAAATCTCACCAAAAGTTTCTGTCTCTTGGGAAGTGATCAAATTTGCTTTGGGATTATTAAATGCATATAATTATGTTAAACTAGAAGTTGGTGAAAATTACTAAACCAAAGCTGAAAAAAACTCTAACGTATTGTAAGAAATGGTCTTGCTCTTCAAGAATGTACACTTGTTGATTTGCAGATGAATGAAGGTGTCTCCAGAACTCCAAGGAAGAAAAATTTGGTAACTGTTTTAAGTTGTCTATTCATCCCACCCTTTCCACTGATCATCAGGCATCCTTGACAAACCTCACAGCACTGTCCCCAGCTCTACGGCAGTAGCTTTGTAAGAAGGATACCACTGGCCAGTATTGGAACCCTTCAGAGTTATTACATTAAACAATCCTTTATCCACTTAATTTCTCCTGAGTTATCTCCTCCTACAGCTGTGTGAAACCTTGAGACTCCTGTCCCACAGAGTTCTGCAGACTTTCCAGTGGTTCATTTCATGTAGATCACAAGCCATAAATTCATAAATAGTCCATGCTTACATGAATGCAAACTCCCTCATTTTACAAAATATTGTATCTCTAGTTCCCTGCAAGTGCCAAGCCTTTGCTGGTGAGTTTGTCCACAAGCACTGGAAAGTCACTGATTCTAGATAGGGAGGAATGTATGTATCTATATATATATTTTATGTTAGGGTATATGTTTTCTATTATTATTATTTTTATTATTATTATTTTTAACTTGCACTTCAGAACTTGACCTTATGTGCCTTTATTTAGCTTCACCAATATTTTCTTGAATTTTACTCCTGCAAGGTGTTGATGATGGTGATGGGGTTGTGATCAGACATTAAGGGCTTCATTTTCACTATGGTGCTCATGCTAAACAGTATATCCATGGTAAAAATAAATTAATTAATTAATTAAATTAAAATATTTAGGGAAAGGACCGCAGTATAAGTATCCCCACAGTATGTGGGGAGAACATGGCAATTGATCTGTTTTAGGTCCTCCTCCACCTCAGTCAAGTTCAGGATCCTCCTCATGGCAACCCCATTTCCATCAGTTCTGGATTTGAAGAAGCTATTTTTTAAAATATAATTCAAATGTTATGGTGATGTGAGGCACCTGGCTACTTGTACTCTGCCTTCCCACCTTGTCCACTCTGGCTCTGGAGACATAAAAGTGATTTTCACTTATATATATAATACTGATCAGCAGGTGATATTATCTCTTCTTAATGTAGCCCCAGGAGCCATGCTGACTTACTCCTTAAGCCAAAAATAAAACAATTAAAAAATAAATCTCACTTCTCTTTAGCTTTGTGGAGAAAATTATTTCTGTTTGGTTAATTTTCCGTTATCTTACTACAGCAGCTAGCTGTAATATCTCCATGGCAATGAAGTCAGACTGTATAGAAAGGTGGAGTAAGGTCCCAAGCCTCTTCTCTTTGTTTGGTGTTAGAGAAAAGGTGTCCTTCCTGGAGGATTTGTCTCCTTGCAATGCTGAAATGTCCGAAAGCCCAAACTGTGTCCCTTGAGACATTTTCCATGCAGTCCTGACTGTGGCCGTAACTCATCATGGAACTCCAATACTGATAGATTTACAGGACTGTGCAAATTTCCTTTGTGCTTCTGGGTGCCCAACAGCTCAGCTGAGGCCACAGCTACTGCATATCTGAAAATCCAGACACGTAGACTTCAGAGGTGGGTCAGTTCAGTGCTGAATTTACAGAGCGCAGGTCTTCCAGGAATGTCTGATCTATAATGGACATGGAGAAAATCTGTCCCAGACTCACAGGATGAACGGCAAGTGTGGAGCCCAGTTATGCAGAGCATATGATGTAAGTCTGGTGTAAGTCTAATGCTTCTGAGGAGCATCAGCCCAACAATGAAGGCTATGCTCATTGAAATAGCCTTCCAGCAGTTACAGTATACTTTCTCTATGCCTTGACTCCCAGGCAGCAGTTTGGTGCTCTGGCTCATATTTGGGCATGGAGTTAGGCTCTGTCTGGGCAATGATTTTCTCCTTCAGTAACTAATTTTCTAGGTGTGAGCCTACAGGAGAGGTGCAAGATCTACCTAACTTCCAGTGAAGTGACTGCCAGTGTCAGACTAGAACTAAAGAAAAGCAGAATATAAAATTTCTCAAAAGAAATGTAAAAAAAAGCCATTTTGGAAGTACTGATTTGGGTGGAAGTTTACTAGCCTTGGCTTGGAGTGGGACTTATTAAATATTACCATGAAGGTTTTTTTGCAGAAAAATTAGGAAGATGCTAATGAGGTGCATTGGCAGCATAGAGGCAGGAGGCATTACCAGTATGAATGTGGATTGGAATATCACATAGGAACAGTTTGAGCTAAAATTGGAGGAATTTTTACAGTATAAATAAAAGGTCTTTTGATTAGGAAGTAATCAATAGAATTTCTGTTGTAGGGTGTGACTAATCAGCCAGAAAAAAAAACATAAATTTTTTCATTTTTTTTAAAGTCTCAATTTTTTATTTTATTCTATATTTTTTAATTATTATAATATATTTTTAAATATTTATTTATTTTATAAATAAAATATAAAATTATATTATATAAAATTTATATTATATAAAATATAAAAGTATACATTTAATAAATAAAAATATAAATTTTAATGAGAAAATAAGAGATCCTGAAGGTAAGGGGTAAAAAAAAGTGGAAAACATATGGGTTCAAAATGGAACAATAAAAGCTAAGAGTCAAAGCTGTGTAAAAACCTTCTCGGAACCTCATGTGGGAAAAAAAAATATTAATATATACTTCCCCGTTCTCAACAGGGTTGCCTTTTGGAGTTGCAGAATTTTTAGAACTAAGTTTCTTAATCAGATGCAGAAAATAATACAAATATGTCCACCCTGAAGTCTGTGTGTTATCTGAGCTTTGCAAGAGGAATGGTACAGGCTGTATGGGGAACATATTGACATGCAGAAACCATGGAAAAGCATTTCCTTCTTCTTTCTAGGAAAAAAAAAGATCTACTCATTTACAAGTGTGTTTGTGTGTGTGTGTGTGCGTATTTGCGTGTGTGTTTTGTTTGTTTGCTTGTTTGTTTTCTGGAGAAGTCATCTGTACAAAAAGCAAACTTGGGATCATGAGCTTATTGACAGAATTTTTATTACACGATGGCAGAGCATGTGGCCAGAGTTGCAGGCAAACCTGTTCAGTTTTGCATTTCTTTGATTTTTTGCTTTGGGTGTACATTTAGGACATACTTTTTCTAAAGATCCTTCTCTTTGGAAAGTAAAAGCAAAAGCTTTCATCACACCTCTCAAAGAGAAGTGTCCTAGTGAACCTGATCCACTGCTGAAGGCCACTTTGTGGTGGCTCCATCATTTGATTTAAGTGGCAAGAAAATAAAATGTCAAGAACTAAGAGCTGTTCAGTGGCATCTAAGTTACCGAAAGCTGAAATCCATCACCTCCCTTTCCAGGTTGTCTAAAGTTTTACAGCTCTAACATGAGGGTATCTGTATTGCCAGGCATCATTTCCAGCTGGAATGAACTGCATATTGTCTGTGTCCATCGTCTCCAGCCTCCTGACTTTCATCCATCTCTGTCCCCACCTCCAAGCTGTCTCACATTTTACCTGCATCCTTGCTCCAAGAGCATTTTTGTTGGGGAAGTGATCCATGAGATGGATTCACCTTTCAATCTCAGGATACCAACTCACACCTGAAATGCTGAAAATGTTTTCTTCGAGTACATGAAAAGAGAGAAAATTCAGTCACTGGCATCCTAATTTGCCTTTTAGTATCGCAGACTAGTTTGCACCTTTCCTTTTGCCTTGCCAAAAAAAAACCTGTCTGCTTGGACAAGATAATGATGGTCATCTTTGTGATTTTTTTCTCTGTAAAGTGAAGAAGGAATAGCTTAGATTACAGAAAAGCATTGAATTTAGTTTTATTTTTAGAGCAGTAGAAAACTGTAGGAATTGTAGTAGTGATTTTTAAATAAAAACCCATATATTAACATTCAGGCAATTAGTATAAAATATAAGAACAGTTATTAATAAACTCAAACCAACTAAAAGAAACAATTTGGAACAAATCACACATTAAAATGTAGATAGGTTTTGTATGAAGAAGTTTGCAGAATAAGTGACACACAGATTACAATCAGTTCACGTAGCACATACATTGAGCCAAGAAATTTTGAAATATTTAGCATATGCTAACAATATTTTTAGAGGAAACAATACTTCTGCTTAACATTAGTAGTATAAAATAAGTTCTATCTGGTCAACATTACTAAAAAAAATTGTAGGCAACCTAATCAGGAAAATTTTAGTGTGTGTGTAGAGATAAATATCCATGATCTGGATGAATCACGTCAACTGCTTGATGACAGATGGTCTTGATTTTGAAACGAAGTTGACATCTTAAGTGTCTGGAAAACTATGCACAAACTCGCTCCATCTCTTAATCAGCTGCAAACACATGGCCAAAACCCAGGACTCATTCCTGTCTTCAGGGAGGTTGTAAAGGGTGGGCACTCTTTGGAGGAACTCTTCTGCAAATAACATAAAAATAATAAAGTAAAATTGTTTGCTTTGGCCTCAGAGTTAGGCAGGTAACACTGTCCCTATTTCACAGATAGAAAAAACACCTAAATATGTTAATCAAGTAACTCAAGGAATTAAATTCTCAGAAATTCTGAAAAAGGAGTAAGTGGAAAACATTTTGAAATTACACTTCAGTGAACTTTCTGACCTCCATGTTCACTGAATGTAAGATGATGAGACTGTAAACCAGTGATAGGACTATGTGGAGATGGAGCTTTTTGTTTTATCTCTTGTAGAAAGGGTCGCATGCCTGAAATTTAAGACTTGCCCTTTATCTGTTGAGGCAAATGATGACATGATGTGATTCAGGCCCTTCTCACCTGGAACTAATTCCATTTGCTAAGTTTGATTTCAGAAAGATTTTGTGGGTTTCTCTTTTTGTTTGTTTCTTTGGTTGGTTGGTTGAGTTTTGTTTGTTTGTTTTGGTTTTGGTTTTGTTTGTTTTTGTTTTCTTTCTGGAAGTCTCATTATACCTGAAAGCATGGATTTTATTTTCATAGAAGAAATAATACAATGCCAGTTTTCTCTCTTATCTAAAAAATATTACCAGTTCCATAAAATTTATGAAGTTAGTGTTGAAATAACGCATTGCTAGGCTCTATAAATTAATGTTTAGATATGTTTATTTAAAACTTGGGATTTCTAACCTAGCCAGGAAAGCTTCCTCAAAGACTTCCAGCCAGAAGAGGTAAATATCTTTGCCAGGATGTTCCAAATAATGATTATTGAACACCACAGCTCTTCTCTGGCTGTATAAGTAAATCTCCAAAACCTTCTTCCAAATCTTCTGCTTCATTTTCTCCAGGTGATAGGAGCTGCAGACAGGTCTCATACCCAGTGCAGGAGGTGGGTCTAGGAGGAACCCTGGCTCCATCCTTGGTGTCTATGAGTGCAGGGATAATAATCTACTCAAGGGAAAACAAAACAAAACAACAACAACAACAACAAAACACTCTAATAAATCACTTATTCTTCACTTATTTTTTCTCCCCCAGAAAATGCAAGCAAAGAAGAAATTCTGGCACCTGGACAATGCCAAGCATCTGAGCAGTTCAGGCTGCGTCTGTTCTTGGGTGTTGTGGCCACATGCCACCTCTTTGAGCAAACTGCAAGACGATAATCTAGTCATTCTGTTTTATTGTGGTAATCACACATTTGTTATTCTGTGCACAATTGTTTGTATGACATACAGAGTGCACAGTACTATAATCTTTGTGGTGCATAACAGTTATATATATCATATTAGCAGAGTGGATGAATAGCTTATAATAGGTAAATTTTTCACAGATTCTTAAATTCTCGTTAATTTTTTTTCTTCCTTTCAACCTTCCAAAAACTGGATCATAATTTCCACAGATGTATTTGCTGTTTGAAATTATTCGGCCAATCATTTCTGTAAATTATCCTTACCTTGTAGCTCATTTGTGAGCTGTTTGTTTTGCAATTCTGATTTTAAGAAGTTGTGCTGTTTTTTTTGAAAATGGGAGTCACACGAGCAATTTCTGTTCTAACCCAAATGTGCATCTTGCTTTGAAATAGTTTTCTGTTGTAAATATTAACATTAATTAATTAATAGCAATTATTCTTCTATACTGAAAAATGTTTTTTGTGTGTGTTTGTTGTTGTTTCTTTGTTTTTGTCAATATTCTTGCTAGATACTTTTTTTTAAGATTTTTTTTAAGAATAGTTAGAAAATTGCTCACAGGAAGCTTAAACTAAAAGAATACAATGAAAAACAAATGCCTTTGGGAGAATGGGAGAAAATACTCAGAGTGGTTTGGGAAATTTGCCTTATTCTGGGAATTTGCCTTATTCTGATGAGGTTTATCATTCTGATAAACCTCATGATGAGCTGAATCATTATCATTCAGCCTGGAGAATAGGAGGCTGAGGGGAGACCTCATCGCAGTCTACAACTTCCTTGCGAGGGGGAGTGGAGAGGCAGGCGCTGACCTGTTCTCCATAATCACCAGTGATAGGACCCGGGGTAACGGTGTTAAGCTGAGGCAGGGGAGGTTTAGGCTGGACATCAGGAAGAGGTTCTTCACCGAGAGGGTGGTCACACACTGGAACAGGCTCCCCAGTGAAGTAGTCACTGCACCAAGCCCGTCTGAATTTAAGAAGCGATTGGACTGTGCACTGAGTCACATGGTCTAAAATTTTGGGTAGACCTGTGCGGTGCCAGGAGTTGGACTTCATGATCCTTATGGTCCCTTCCAACTCAGGATATTCTATGATTCTATGATTCCCTCTCTCTTAGGGGAATCTGAAAAGGATCACTGGATACTTTTAGATTTTTTTTTTTTTTGACAAACTGTCATATTAATACTAGAAATGTTTTAATTTTTACTCACTCTATATAGTTTAACATTTTATTTTAATAGTAATAAAATATTGTGATAGATCGCAGTTCATCTCAATTAATTACACTAACAGCAGAAAAGGCTTTTCCTTAGCAAACACTCACAGCTTGTATAAATACAGTTCTTTTTCTTGTCAATATATGTTGTACGCCACTTTTAGTCTAAAGGATCCCTCTGTCTACAGCTGCAGTTCTTGGTGAGCTGCCAAAAACTATAGGGCATTAATTAACATGTGCCAGGGATTCATCAATAAACACAGTGGTAGATAGTAATTACTCATGGCTTCTTTCCTTTCCTTGCCTTGCCTTGCATTTCCTTGCCTTGCCTTATCTTGCCTTGCCTTGCCTTGCCTCTCCTCACCTCGCCTTGCCTCTTCTCTCCTTTCCTTTCACCCTCCTTTCTCCATTGCATTTCTCTGCACTTCAGGAAAGACCCACACCAGTATGTAAATCAGCTCTTGCTAAATGCCCAGTAATATAGTTCTCTTTATTTTCCAGGGTTGTTGTCAAATTTTTCACGTATCCAAGAAAGACATTTATTCGATTTCTTTTTCATGTTCAGAATCCATTTGCAGGCTGCAGATGGTAAAAATAACATATATGTTTACTTGTAAATTAAATTTCAGTTAATCTTCAGGTAGGCCTCATTCCCTTTATCTCCAAAGAAACCACACTCTCCATACATTTTCTTATTCGTAATTATTGCTGTAACTATGCATTAAATATACATATATATATATATAAAGAGATGTCCCAAACATTCCTCCTTAAATATTCACTTATGACCCCAACACCAGGGGAGTGTGGAGGTCTCCAATTAGGTTGCTGATATCTTTCACTTGGGGGGAATAATTTATAACACAGAAATATTGGAGGGAAAAAACAGAGGGGAAATTTGCTTTGCTTTTATATCACGCAAGTCTGATAAACAAGATCACTTGCCTGGCAACCTGGGTGTGATGAGAACTTTCTTTTTTTTCTCCCACTCTTCACAGCCATTCCATCAATTTTACTTAGGCCCTTCTCCAGAGGTCCCTTCTAACTTCAACAATTCTGTGATTCTGTGTGATTCTCATCTTATTTCAGAAAAAACTTTTCTCTCTCTGGACAAAAAAAAAGTCTACTGTTCTGGAAAATAGGGGAGAATCTCAGGTTTTGCATTTGTCATGTGCTTCTAGCTATTGTTAATTTCAAATAGCATTATTTCCTTGGATTTCCCATTAGACATGCTCCAGACATTAGTCCATTTTAATTTGGAACAAGTAAGGTTCAGAAACAGAACAGACCAACATTTCTGATTCATCTCCATTGTAAGAGCTGAATTTGTCTCATAGGCCAGACAGATGGATTATTGCAGGGTTGAACTCAGGAGAGTATAAGAGGAAAAAAAGTAAAGGGCCCAATAGAACTTTTTTTTTTTTTTTTAAACAAACAAACAAACAAGTCTCCCACGTTATCCAAATCTTCAGTTACTATGTTGAAAGGTCAAAAAATGTCACTGATGTTGTGTTATACCATAATGTGCATAACTTTAACACAAGTACGTAATACAATGTCAGCCTTCTGAAAGTCAATGTGTGTCATCACTTACCTGAATCAAACAACACATATTTTCCTACAGTCTTCATTCAGGCAGTAACAGTGGTGACAGTATGAGGGAAATGTCTATTATGAATAAATGCAATATTTCTTTCTGAGGCTAAAAATAATTTCTGTGGTGTAGTGCAGGCTTCAGAGACAACATGGTCCCTGCTCAGAAGAGCACAAATGCCTTGTTCTCTCACCCGGCATGCTTACTCAGTAGTTGACAATAGTGCCTTTTTAATGGCATTTTACATAATGAAATGCTACTGTATGGATTTTAAAATTTATGGGTTTCATAACCATAATACAATAAGAAGAGTCCAGGGGTGAAAATGGCACATCGCTTTGTCCACTTGCAGGACAGATACAACCCACATAGATATCCAACATATAAAGCCATGATATCAAGACATATACAAGCACCAAGTCAGACCCCATTTAAAACAGCAAATCAGCTGTGCCAACATTGTACTCTTGCCATATGACCTGGATGAATGGTCTCTCTGAAAAACAACTACTATGACACATTAACATTGCTTGAAATAAATCAACAAAGACCTAACTCCTGCTAAGCAAAACCTCAAGAATGTCACAAAGATTCATTCCAGCTATCTGGTGTGATAGAATATTTATTAATAATATCGGTTCAGCAGTGTAGATATACTTACATTTATAAGACATCTAAAATAGACTTATCACCAAACTGAGGTGTTTTTGATATGAGCAAAAATATTGAATCAACGTAATAAAATAAAAATTACAGGCATCCATATAGCACTCTGTAAAAGAACTGGGAATCTACTGTCTCCGGGAGAAAAATTATCAAGCAGCATACTTAGGCAAGCACCTAAGCATCTGTGCTGAGAGATGGACAAAAAGAAAGAAGGAAAGAAGGAAAGAAGGAAAGAAGGAAGGAAGGAAGGAAGGAAGGAAGGAAGGAAGGAAGGAAGGAAGGAAGGAAGGAAGGAAGGAAGGAAGGAAGGAAGGAAGGAAGGAAGGAAGGTAGGAAGGAAGGAAGGAAGGAAGGAAGGAAGGAAGGAAGGAAGGAAGGAAGGAAGGAAGGAAGGAAGGAAGGAAGGAAGGAAGGAAGGAAGGAAGGAAGGAAGGAAGGAAGGAAGGAAGGAAGGAAGGAAGGAAGGAAGGAAGGAAGGAAGGAAGAAGCAAAAATATGTTTAGTGTTTCTGAATAGTTTCTCAGTTGTCCAAACACTTCTGTTTCTTCTATTTGAAATTTTCTAAGAAATTTGTTCTGAAGTTTTGAATTTTGTCACTAGGATCAATGTTTTAAAAGTCACAAAAACTGAAATCTCAGCCTGATGTAAAAGGTCTCATATTTATGGGGATGTACTTTAAAATCTGACATATGATCCTACATTTTGCTAACAGCAAAATTTTGCCTATCATTAACCTGGTAAAAAATCACCTTCCTAAAGAACCCAGAGTTCTCTTTTGTGTCATCAGGCTCCAAATTAGTTTATTTTTCTAGCTGGATAGACATTTCTTGGGTAGACATTGTCATTCTAACTTCTGGGAGTCATGTGAAGGCCTTACATTCTCGCTGCTCTTAGGCTAATGTACCTTTCCCAGCGGACAGCTTGACTTATGTGGTCAGTTTGATTTTCTATTTCCTTGTTTTCTGAGATTGATAGCTATTGACTACATAACACTTTTGTTTTGTGAAGATTATTAACACAATTACACTGGCACAGGAAATTCAAGCCCGTAAGAAAAGCACAGCATGCACTTGCTTTTACCAGCATCCTTTGCAACACTTAATTTTAGCGTAGCATTGTCCTCCAGGGAGCTACTGGTCATCTGCCCTGCCTGCTGTTGTTCACATGGGATACCTCTGGCTTCGTCTTGTCACCATCTCTTCCAGGCTGTTTGTTTCTGAGGAAGGGCATGAGCAACAGCAACTAGTAAGCCTGTCTTTGCCAGGTAAGTCAGTCAATTATTTCTGCTATTCAGTCTTGAAACTAATTCCTCCTGGGCTGAATGGTTGCTCCATCCAAACACAGCTTCACCATGAACAGGGGATCAGGATGGGTTTGCTAAAATGTCCTTACAAATCAATCTGGAAGTAAAAAGTCATGGCAATAACAGCAAAAAACAGGCAAGCCCCACTTTCAAAGTACAGTTTCCAGTCTTTTATACTTTTATACACACTGAGTTCCCTGAAATCAAACAGAATTCAAAAACTGCACAGAGACAGGCTCCTCCAGGACTGATTCTTTACACTCCCAGTCACCTCGAAGGTGAGACAGTGCACAGAGCTCAACCTCGTAAACATGCTGGGCTAATTAGCTTGTGTCTGCATCAGCCTGGCATTGCCAGGAGGAAGATCTGGTGGAGTAAGTACAAAGAGAAAGCAAAGAGGAGGGTGGCAGTAGCAGCAGCTTCTTACTGGAAAAAAATAATAACCATAAAAATAAAAAAATAATAAAAAACACAAGCGTATGAAATACCAAACAGAACAACATTATAGAGAATATTTAATATTCACATTGTGTTTGTATGCAGCAAGCACTAGCTGGGGGGGTATCAACATATTTGTGTGAACCACAATGTGTGTATCAAACCCGTTGCAAAGGTTAATCAGCATAGAATAGGGCAGATATTGCCAACAGTGCTTAAAACTACTATTAAAAGCATAACGGCCAGGTTCATGACTTTGTGCTTCGACTTTCTCCTGCTGCGCTGTCTCTGCAAACAATGATTTAGGAATATTTATTTAGTCTTTGCTTCTAGGCCTTTACAGTTCATAGACTTCAATGAACTTGTCCTCCATGAGTTTGTGAATTTTTTTTATTTTTTATTTTTTCACAGAATCACAGAAGGGCCGAGCTTGGAAGGAACCTCTAGAGATCATCTAGACAACCCCCTGCGCAGGCAGGGCCACCTAGAACACATTGCACAGGATGGCATCCAGACGGGTTGTGAATATCTCCAGAGAAGGAGACTCCATAACCTCCCTGGGCAGCCTGTTCCAGTGCTCCGTCAGCTAAGCCACAGCAAAGATCTTCCTCATATGGTGTGGAATCTCTTTCCATACAGATTTTCATATAATCTCTTTTCATATAGATTCTATTTCATATCTGATCATAATTTCTGCCCCTTCTCTGTATCTTTGCTACTTCTATTGGACCTGTTTCTAAGATAAAAGAATTAGAAATTCACGGAATATTCAAGATGTAGGAGTACCTGAAATTTAATCCATAACATGATGATATTTTCTTTACCAGAAGTTTTTTCAGCCATCATTATATGGATGCATTGAAAAGCTTTTCAGCACTGACAAACTTTGTCATGTCACTACTCAACTATTTTTTCCCCAATCATTCATCAATGTTATATAGCATAAAAATCATCACTTATCTGTATAGATAGTCATCCTGCAGAAGGACTATACAGGTAAGAAATGAAAACGTTGTGAAAACAGAGGGGGAACCACTTTATTTATGTCAAGGATAAGAACATAATTGGGAAAAGAGTGGAAGAAGAGCATCAAGGTGGGAGGACAGACTCAGAAAGATCTAAACTGGCTGGATTTATGACAGAGTAAAGGTTTGAATGGATGATAGCCGAGAAGTACAGGGAACTGAGTCCCAGTCTCATCCTGCCTCATCCTGCCCTTTGCCTTCCTGTCCTGTCTTTTGTTTTAAATGCTGCTTAGATTTGTCAACAGTCTTATGGAGCAGAACACTTTGTGCTGCAGAGCCCTTTCTTCACCCATGCCACGAGGGAGGAAAAACCACAGCCAGGACCCTGCTGGTCTCCGTTCTGCTAGCAGAG
>NC_089912.1:5075000-5077500 GCF_040182565.1 Anser cygnoides | reverse complement strand
GAGGAGAGGAGAGGAGAGGAGAGGAGAGGAGAGGAGAGGAGAGGAGAGGAGAGGAGAGGAGAGGAGAGGAGAGGAGAGGAGAGGAGAGGAGAGGAGAGGAGAGGAGAGGAGAGGAGAGGAGAGGAGAGGAGAGGAGAGGAGAGGAGAGGAGAGGAGAGGAGAGAGGGAGAGGAGAGGAATTTTTCCTACATGTCTCCGTACTTTATTTTTAGATGTCTTTAATTTCTGTGCATAACCATTGTGTAGTTTCAGACATCAACTGCCACCTCTCCTTATTGTGCTGCAAAATGTTCACAAATAACCTAATATTATTCCTGCAACCTGCATTTAGATACCTTTTAAAGTTGCCCTTTAGCTCTTAAATTTGCTAAGAGGAAGGAAAAAATACAGATCAGAGTCAGAATTCTGCCAGCATTTGGAAAGTATTGTGATTATGAGAGTCAGGTCAGAGAACTTGTCTGGGAACTACTGATTTTGGAAATTATTGTAGCTTGTCCATTCTGTAGGAGCATCATCTGAGCAGAGCTGGAGGAGGCCTCTGGGCAGTGCTGGCTGGAAAACCTCCATTTCCAGGATGATGATGTACCTCTGAGTCAGCTGTGGTCCTCCCCTGAGACAAACAGGCTCTGATATTCTGTATATCCCTAGTCATAAGAAAAAAAATGAAAAACCCAATTGTGGCCTGCCATTCAAAAAGAATATTTCTGTAAAGAAAAAATTGTGAAAATGTAGGCATTCAAGTGAAAATTCAATCCTTCACAGTACAGAGCCCCTGCAAAGTCTTTTAAATGACCCTTTTTATCCTGGTGCCATGTCTGTACCTATCCGAATAGTGAGACCTGGTAAGGAAAATAGAGGTATGCACACAAATGGTTGAGTAATGTATTACTCACTGTGTACCTTGTTCTTTTTGGAAAACTGACCTTATCAAAGAGAAGAAAGCTGCACATGGTGACAAGCTGAGCCCCACCACAAACTCTGAATTAGCAGGGAGTGAGGTTTCTCTTTTACCTCATTGTAAATGATGATCGGCAAGACTCATCTTTTTCTCTTTTTGGGGTGATGATGTTAAGGCTATGTCACTTTTTTTTTTTTTTTAAGTCATTTTTACCATTTTCTAATTGGACACTTTGGACACCACAATGTCTCTTTGCAATAATAACAGCGGTCACTGCACCAGCCATGATAACGACATGCTGACCCTCTGATTAGAACTGTCATCTAGATTTTAGAGTGCCATCCAGTTTTTAAGGACAGTAATGATCATCAGTGACAGATACCTGTGACCAGTTATGCCGCCGTCCTGCTGCTCACGTTTTAAGCCCAGAAATACCAAGGACAGTTTCATTGCTGAACTGAAGTGGAAGACCACCACAGCTGTTGCTGGAAGGGCTGCAGGACTCGAGTGACTGTCACAGGGAGAAGACACAGCATGGGTTTGTCACCTTGCAGCTGCACAGCAGTACACTTGGATCCTGTTATTGCTCTGCTGATTCCCTCAGGAGGGTTGCTGCAGGTATATGAGACCTACTGAAGAATCAAGGGATCAGCAGACTTCAGAGGTGACCTCTCCATCAGACATCTATCAAGTAAAATGGCTGAAGGTGTCTATTAGGTTCTTGGGAGAAACAAGGAAAAGGAAAGTATAGGAGCACTTCTCAGGCTGGAGACAGCACAGCACTGCAGGACTCTCTCTACACAAGCAAACAGAGCACAGACTTTATGCTGACCCAAGGAGAAGTTGAGCGATGTGCCTTGGTTGCATGTGGCTGAGCTCCCTTCTTCTCAAGCTGGAGAAGCAGTGCGTTGAGGAAGTCGACATAAGGAGATGATCACAGACCACTGATTGACAGTTGTGTTTCTAGGGTATGGATGGAAATTTTAAATTTACCTTGACTGTATGGACATACCAAAAAGCATTGTGCACTCCAGGCCTTGCTCAACAGAAAACTTAGCTACCACTATCCCACTTTTGTTAAAATGACACGCAGCAGGGAGTTGGAAGTATGCAACATAAAAATGTTTTCTCCTCCTCTTTTCTTGCTTTTACCCAGTCCTGCAACCTCCCTTCTCCATTTTTTCTTAAAATTGTAGACCATTGGAAACCATAATAATAACAAATATTTATTGTACTCTCCATATTTCCAAACACTTCCTTTAAACCTCTTCTGATTCTTTCTCTTCTAGAGCTGTTAAGCGCTTTGATTTTCTTCCTCAGTACTAGGAATTTTACTGCTCTGCAAAGAGAGAAGTTCTGCCAGTTTAATTCCTTTTGTATATCATTCCTAATGCCTTAGACTTCGAGCACTTGTCTCAGGGACTTATTGGAATACCAGTAAGGTTCCCCAGTCAGCAGCAATCTCAGCAGAACTGCTGGACAATGATGTGTCCCCCAGGTGCCTTCTGCTGGGAAGGCTTTTCTGCCATGGGTGGGTGGATGGGGCTGCCACTGCTGGGCACAGAGCAGATCATGGTCTGGGCTCCTCAGCTGCTCAAGCCC